>NC_091553.1:496991-506991 GCF_042767895.1 Penaeus vannamei
TGTTGTTATCGCTTTCGGTGTTGTTATTGCAGTTTCCGTTGATTCTGTTGTTATTGCAGTTTCCGTTGATTCTGTTGTTATCGCTTTCGGTGTTGTTATTGCAGTTTCCGTTGATTCTGTTGTTTTTGTTTCGGTGTTGTTATTGCAGTTTCCGTTGATTCTGTTGTTATTGTTTTTGGTGGCATCATTTTTGTTGTTATTATTTCCGTGTGTCTGTTATTGCAGCTTCCATTAGTTTTGTTGTTGTTGCTTTTCAATATCTTTGTCGTTCTTACTGTTATTGCTGTTACTCTTGTCGTCCTTGTCTTTGCAGTGTTTTTTTAGTTGTCACCCGAGCGATTTTTTGGTATCACTGGTTATATTATTATTACTTTGTTCTTTCTTTCCAGTTCTGTTACTTCGTTGTTACTTCCCTATTGTGTATATTTTGTTGTTTTTCTTGTTCGAAATGAATTTGCGTTTTCTTGTCACTGTTGGTCGAGAGCGTTCGTCTAGTCTCCTTGTTGACATATCTGGCCTTTGTCTTGCATTTCTTTCTTGTTGCAATTCATCATCGTTGTCTTATCTCCTTTCTTTCTTTGTGTTTGTCTTTGTCTTTCTCTTTGCCTTCCTCCTCCCCTTCTCTTCGCTGTCCTCGTCCCTTCCCTCCCCCCCCCCTTTCCCCCCCTTCCCTTCCCCTTCCCCTTCCTTCCCCTTCCCCCCCTTTCCCTCCCCCCTTTCCCTCCCCCCTTTCCCTTCCCTTCCCCCTTTCCCTCCCCCCCCTCCCCTCCCCTTCCCCTTCCCCTCACCCCCTCCCCTTCCCCTTCCCCTCGCCCCCTTCCCCTCACCCCATCCCTCACCCTCTCGCCACTCTAGCCATTATTTCCCCCTTTACAAGTGTTCCTCACGCTCTCCCCTCCTACACGTTCTCGGGGAATTAGCCAAAATTGGTCGTGTTGCTTTTAATAGACTTGTTTTGTTGGCTGTTATCTCTTTTCGCTTTATCTTTCATTCCTTTTTTCCGCTTTTAAGGTTCTTTCTTTATCTTTCATTCCTGTTTTTTTCTCTCTCTCTCTCTCTCTCTCTCTCTCGCTTTTAAGGTTCTTTAGTGAAGTGGTGTTGCGTTTCGTTTCGTTTTCTTTTTGGGGTTTCGTTATAGGATCTGTGATCTGTGTTGGCGTTTTGTTGAGAGTGAAAGAGACGCAGACACGAACAGGGAGGGAGAGAATGAGGGAGGGAGAGAAATGGGGTGGAATTATGACTTTTATTTTATAAAATTATCATCACTTCTATTTTCTAGAACCATCATTTCTATTTTCTAGAACCATTATTACTTTATTTTCTAGAATTATCATTATTTCTACTTTTATAATTATCATTATTTGTATAATCACTATCAGTACTGTTAGTTTCACTATCGTCATCATCACCACTACCATTATCATTGATAACTATAAAAGTGATGATAGGAGTACCAATAGTCTTCAAGCTCCTTCTATTCCTCATCAGTATTAATGTTTTTCTAAAATATCAGTCATAGTGATAATCATAATAATACGAATAAGCGTAAAAGGAAGAAGAGGAGGAAGGAAAAGAAGAAAGAACAACAAAATCGACAACCGTAAAAATAACAATTACACCTTCATTGTAAATTTCCTTCCATTCGTTTCATCAGCTCGTGTTTCCATTCCGTTCCTTCTTCGTCTTTCAGACTTGTTGCATACACCAGGCCTGTTGAACACACCTGGTTTATGTACACCTGTTGAGCAGACTTGGTTTATGGATATCTGTTGACCGGTGCGGTTAGTTGATATGTCTGTTAAACACAACCTGGTCTTATGTACTGCTGTCACTACTGCACTTATGTATGTATATCAACAACCTGGTCTTATGCACTGCTATTACTACTGTACTTACATATGTATATCAGCAACCTGGTCTTATGTACTGCTATTACTACTGTACTTACATATGTATATCAGCAACCTGGTTTTATGTACTGCTGTTACTACTGTACTTACATATGTATATCAGCTATGGTTAGTTGACTGCTTTACCTGTAAGAGAAACAAAATGGAAAGCTTTTAGTTTATGAGATTCATTAATGAACCGTAAATACCTGTTCTGAAATAGTTTCAGGTACGAGAACACACTGTATGTTAAAAAATGTTAGTTTACAGGAGTTATGCATGTTACAAACAAAAGCATTTTAGATGGAGATATTCAGAGTTAAATAAGCAGTTAGGTGGATACATAAATCATACATAATTATACATAATACTGAGTAGAGTTTTAGAATGGTAGATAGATGGGTATATGAATAGATCGGAGAGACAACGTAAACACCATGGCGCTTACCATGATAAAATACTATTATCATAATACTATAAAGATTCCAGCGCATATTGCAATATCACACTAATACTTTAATACTTCATTAATACTTCAATCCCTACACACACCCCACACACACACCCATCCCCCCCCCCCCCCCCACTCTCGCGATAGTGGAAAAGGAGAAAAAGGGCGTATCTACCTGATAATATTTCCCGTAGAATATCATAATTTTTCCTTTTAAATTTAAAATTTCCTTTAATTAATTTAATAACAAATTTAATTTTTTAATTTAATTAACTTTAAATTTTAATTTAATTTTTTATATTTTTATTTAATTAATAACTTAATTTTTTAATTTAATTCCATTAATTAATTTAATCATTAAATTTAATTTTATCTAATTTAATTTAATCTAATTTAATTTTATAATTTAATTCAATTTAATCTAATAGATAATTGGTGCGTGTTCTGGGAATCGCCTCCGGGCTCTGAAATGCAGAGAATCAGGCACAGAGATGCGTCGAGTCCAGGGCAGTCCACCTCCGGGCGTGAAGAGAGCAGCATGTACTTCGCCGTGTATTGTGCAGACCTTTTGACCTTTGCGAACGTCGTTGTTGTTTCGCCCTCTTCTGTTGCCTGTCTTCTCGTGTTTCTTGTTTATCTTGCGTTCTTGGTTTCGTTCTTTCTGGGTTTTAATGTGATTTCTCTCTTTTATTCGTGTTTTTCTTGATTTTTTTTCTTCCTCTTTCTCTTATCATCATCATCTACATTCATCTTCATTTTTTTCCTCCCCTTTCCTATTCCTATGGTCCTTCTCATCCTCATCCTTCTCCTCCAGCTCTTCCACCTCCTCTCCCTCCTTCTACTTCTACCCCTACTCCTCCTCCTCCTCTTTTTCCTCTCTTCCTCCTTCTTCTTCTTCCTCCACCTCCTCATCTTCCTCCTCTTCCTCCTCCTCATCTTTCTCCTCCTCCTCCTCCACCTCCCCCTCCTCCTCCTCCCCTTTTTTCCCCCTTCCTCTTCCCCCCTCCCCCCAACCTAACCTAATCCCCCTTAACCAACTCTTCTTCCTCCTCCTCCTCCTCCTTTCCCCCCAAAAAGGGAAAGGAAAGGGCAACAACCCGTTTTTAGCACCCTAGATGGGGGATCAAAGAGAGTCCGTTCACCAATAACTTTGGAATAAAATATCAGATAGTAATAATAAATAATTGAATACGGAAAAGAGATGAAAGGGTGATGGAAAAAGAAAGAAGAAAGTAAAAGATGAATGAAAGGAAAACAGAAAAAGAAAATAAAAAAAATAGATAAAAAAATAATAATACAAAAAAAGGATAAATAGACGGATAGATGGGAAAAAAGAATAAAATAAGTAAATGATGAAAAAAGGAAAAAGATAATGACGGATGAAGGAAAAAAATAGATAGAAAAAATAATAAATGACAGGGAAAAAGATAAATGACGGATGAAGGAAAAAGAATAATAAAAGAAAATAGATGAATCCGGAAAACGGAAAAAGAAAAAAAAAAATAGATAAAAAAAAGATGAATGAAGGAAAAAGAAAATAGGGATAGATGGGAAAAAAGAATAAAGATAAGAAAAGAAAGAAAGAAAACAGATAAAAAAGGATGAAGGAAAAAGAAAGATAATAAGTAATGATAAATTTTCGGAAAAAAGAAAAAAGGGGGATAATGGAAAAAAATAGATGATAAGTAAATAGATGAATGAAAGGAAAAAAAAAATAAGGATGAAAAAAAGAAAGAAGATAAGTTGAATCAAAAAAGGAAAATGGGATAGATGGAAAAACAATAGATAGTTTACAAGTAGAGGGGAAATATGGCAAAAAGGAAATTTCATGAGATTCTATTTGTGTTTTGAGAGAAAGGAGGAAGGCGAAAAGAGAGAGAGAATAATAGAAGGAGAGGGGAATGGGGATAAAAAAAAGTAAAAAAATTAGAAAAGAAAAATGGGAAAGAAAGGGGGAAAAAATTTTACAGGTGAAGAAAGGGGGGAGTAAAGAGAAGAGAAAGGGGAAAAGGGAAAAGAAGAGAGAGGGAAAAAATATTAGGAAAAAATAAAACGATTGTGATTATCTCTTCCACTTTCTTTCTCTCCTTCTCTTTTGTTCTCCTTTTCTTTTAACTTTTTCTCTTTCCTCATCATCATGTTGTCTTTTTCTCTTGTCCTTCTTCCTTTTACCTTTTCCTCTTTTCACCTCATCCTCATCCTCCTTTCCCCTTTTTCTTTTCCCTTTTTTTTCTCCCTTCTCCTTTTCCTTCCCTTCTCTTCCTCTCCTTCAACTCTCTTTCACTTTTCCTTCTCCTTTCTTGTCTCCCCTCCTTTTTAAATCTTTAAATCTCTCCCCATCCCCCTCTTTCTCTCCCTTCGCCCCTTTTTCCCCCCTTTTTCTTCCCTCCTTCCTTCTCTTCCCTTTTTTTTCCCTCCCCCTTTTCCTTTCCCCCCTCCCCCCCCCTTTTCCTTCCCCCTTTCCCTCTTTTTTCCCCCCCCCTCCTCCTTTTCCCTCCCCCTTTTCCCCCCTCCTCCTCCCCCTCCCCCCCTCCCCCCCCCTTCCCCCCCCTCCCTTCCTTCCCCTCCTCCCCCCCCTCCCCCCCCCCCTCCCCCCCCCTCCCCCCTCCTTCCCTCCTCCCCCCCTCCCTTTTTTCCCCTCCCCCTCCCCCCCTCCTCCTCCTCCTCCCCCCCCCTCCCCCCCTTTTTTTTTTCCCCCCTTCCCTTCCCCCTCCCCCCTCCCTCCTCCCCCCTCCCCCCCCTTTTTCCCTCTCCTCCCCCCCCCCTCTCCCCCCTCCCTTTTCCCCTCCTCCCCCCCTCCCTCCCCCCCCCCCTCCTCCGCCTCCTCCCTTTTCCTTCCTCCTCCTCCCCCTCCTCCCTCCCCCCCTCCTCCCCCCTCCCCCCTTTCCTCCCCCCCCTCCCCCCCCTTTTCCCTCCCCCCCTCCCCCTTTCCCCCCCCCCTTCCTCCCCCCTCCCCCCCCTTTCCCCCTCCTCCCTCCCCTCCTTTCCCCCTCCTTCCCCCCCCTCCTCCTCCTCCTCCCTCCCCCTTTTTCCCTCCTCCCTTTTCCCCCCCTCCTCCTCCTCCCCTCCCTCCCTCCCTCTCCTCCTCCTCCCCTCCCTCCTCCTCCTCCCCCCCCTCCCCCCCTTTTCCCCCCTCCTTTCCCTTTCTCTTTTCCCCCCCCCCAGCATCCAGTTCCTTAGTCTTCCGGGTTTTTTCTGTAATCCAAATTAAATCATTTTTTTTTCTTTTTTTTTTTTTTTTTTTTTTTTTTTTTTTTTTATCTTCGAAAATTTCTCTTGGCAGCGGAAACAATGGAGGGTTTCCCTAATGGGGAGTGGGTGGTTTTGAAACGATATAAAATTTTTAAAAAAAAAAATGATCATTAAAATAGTGATGATGATGATGAAAAACCTAACCTAACCAACCCCAACCCTTTTAAACCAACCTAACCTAACCAACCCAACCCAACCTAACCTAACCCCTAAAACCAACCAACTTTTAAACCCAACCTAAACTAACCTAACCTAACCTAACCTAACCTAACCTAACCTAACCAACCAACCTAACCTAACCAACCAAAACCTAACCCTTTTAAACCCAACCTAACCCAACCTAACCAATAACCTTTTTTAAACCAACCTAACCAACCTAACCTAACCAACCTAACCCCTAACCCAACCTAACCAACCAACCAACCTAACCTTTTAACCCCCCAACCTAACCTAACCTAATAAAACCCCAACCAACCAACCCAACCAACCAACCAACCTAACCCCAACCTCCTAACCTAACCTAACCTAACCTTCCCAACCAAACCAACCTAACCTAAACCAACCTAAAAACCCAACCTAACCAACCTAACCTAACCAAAACCCAACCAACCTAACCTAACCTAACCTAACCAAAACCCAACCAACCTAACCTAACCAATAACCTAACAACCTAACCAACCTAACCAACCTAACCTAACCAACCTAACCTTTTAAACCAACCAACCAATAACCTAACCAACTAACCCAACCCCTAACCTAATAACCCCAACCAATAACCAACCAACCTCCTAACCCCCCAACCTAACCTAACCTAACCTAAAATTTTAACCCAACCAACCAAAACCTAACCAACCTAACCAACCAACCTAACCAACCTAACCTAACCAACCAAAATAACCCAACCCAACCTAACCTAACCAACCAACCAACCAACCAACCAACCTAACCAAAAACCCAACCTCCAACCTAACCTAACCTATCTAACCTAAAAAACCCAACAAAAAAACCAACCAACCTAACCAACCAACCTAACCCAACCTAACCTCCTCCTCCTCCTAACCTAACCCCCCCCAACTAACCCCAAAAAACCAACCAACCTAACCTAACCTAACCTAATAAAACCTCCTAACCTAACCAACCTTTCTAATAACCAAACCAACCAACCAACCTAACCTAACCTAACCTAACCAAACCAACCTAACCTAACCTAACCTAACCTAACCCAACCAACCAACAACCTAACAAAACCAACCTAACCTAACCAACCAACCCCAACCTAACCTAACCCAACCTAACCCCTAACCTAACCAACCAACCTAACCTAAAATTAACCAACCAAACCAACCTTTTAAACCCAACCTAACCAACCAACCTAACCTAACCAACCTAACCAACCTAACCAAACCAACCCAACCAACCAACCAATAATAACCTAACCTAACCAACCTAACCTAACCAAAAACCAACCTAACCAACCAACCTTCAAACCCCCCCCTAATAACCTAACCAACCTAACCTAACCCCCCAACCAACCTAATAACCTAACCTAACCCAACCAACAACCTAACCAAAAACCAACCTAACCTAACCTAACCCCAACCAACTAACCTAACCTAACCAAAAACCAACCTAACCTAACCTAACCAACCTAACCTAACCAACCTAACCAACCTAACCTAACCAACCCAAACCCAACCTAACCTAACCCACCCCCTAACCTAACCCCCTCCTCCTCCTCCTTATCCCCCCTCCCCCTCCAAACCAAAATCCCCCTCCTCCTCCAACCCCCTCTTACCCTTTTTTTTCCCCTTCCAAACCCCCCCTCCTCCCCCTCCTCCTCCCCCAACCTTCTCCTCCTCCTAAACCAACCTTCCTCCTTCCTCCTCATTTTTTTTCCCTTTTTCTTCCCCCTTTCTTCCCCCTTTTCTTCTTCTTTTTTTTTTTTTATTTCCTCCCTCCTTTTCCTTTCCCTCCTCCTCCTCCTTTCCCTCCCCCAAACCTCATCCTCTCCTTTTTTTCCTCATTTTTCCTCAAAAAATTTTTTTTTATTTTTTCTCCCCTTCCCCTCCCTCCTCCCTCCCCCCTCCCTCCCCTTTCCCTTCCTTCCTCTCCTTTTCCCCCCCCCTCCCCCTTTCCCCCCCTTCCTCCTCTTCCCCCCTTTCCCCCCTTCCCTTTCCCCCTCCCCCTTTCCCCCTCCCCCTTTCCCCCTCCTCCTCCTCCCCCCCCTCCTCCTCCCTCCTCCTCCCTTTATTTTTTTTTTTTCCCCCCCTTTCCCCCCCCCCCCCCCTCCTCCTCCGAGATATGAAACGTTTATTCCAGTTTTTTTCTTCTTCGTCAAAAAGTTTGTTGCTCCTGACAGTAATTTTTGGTCGACTTCCTCTCCAGTTTGTCTGAAAGTTCACCCAGCATATAACACCATCACTTTGTGAGAGAGACAAGAGAAAACAAAAAAAAAAAAAAAAAATGGAAAAAAAAATTTTGGAGAAAAGGGGGTTTCTTTAAACATTTTTTTTTTTTTTTTTTTTTTTATCTTGTTTTATGTATAAAAAAAAATAAATTATTTTATTTATTATAATATTATATATAAAAACATAAATAAAATACATAAAACAGATACATACCCACAGCAAATAGAACAAAAATACTTTGTGTTTGTGTGTGTTATATATATATATATATATATATTATATATATATATATTTTTTTTTATATATATATATATATATATTTATATATATATATACATATATATATATATATATATATATATATATATATATATATATATATATATGTGTGTGTGTGTGTGTGTGTGTTGTGTGTGTGTGTTTTGTTTTTTTTTGTGTTTTGTGATTTTTTATTTATGATGTATATAACAATATAGATTTCTTTGTTCATCGACCATTCATTCTGCTGGGACTTTTGCTCCCAATTAGCAAAGGGTACGCCGGTGCCTCTCCCCGCCTGGAGGCCCTTCCAAACCCAAACCCGGTCCCCCCGCGCCACCAGCCACGCGGCGATTCCCTTCAACCCGTGTGTTCTTGTGAAAAGTGTCTTTAGTTGAAGCAAAACATAATACTTTTTTCCTAAAGCAATTTTCGAAGGAACACCTTTTTTCTGGAATATTTCTTTCGATCTGCCTCACTTTGAACAGCGTCTTCCAAATATTAAATTCCCCAGTGTTGACTTGGGAAAAAGCTTGAGGGTTTAGTTTTTGGGGCAATAGGAACTTTGGAATCTGCATTTTAATGCAAGAAGCGTAAATATATTTTGTTTCATTCATCTGGTTTTTTTAATGTGTTTCATGTTATTTCTCTGATCTAAATGGGAAAAATAATACATATATAATGGTGTATATGGTGTGGTGTGTTTGTGTAAATATGTATATATATCTAGAGAGAGACAGATAATATAAAGATACATATAGATGTGTGTATATGTATATGTATGTGTGTGTGTGTGTTGTGTTTTTGGGTGTGTTTTGTGTGTGTGGTGTGGTGTGTGTTGTGTGTTTGTGTGTGTGTGTTTTGTGTGTGTGTGTGTGTGTGTTTGTGTGGTGTGTGTTGTGTGTGTTTGTGTGTGTGTTGTGTGTGTGGGGTGCGTGTGTGTGTGGGTGGGGTGTGTGTGTCTTTGTGTGTGGGGTGTGTGTGT
The DNA here is from genome assembly GCF_042767895.1 of Penaeus vannamei. Taxonomy (NCBI): domain Eukaryota; kingdom Metazoa; phylum Arthropoda; class Malacostraca; order Decapoda; family Penaeidae; genus Penaeus; species Penaeus vannamei. Next base: position 506,235 of record NC_091553.1, read on the forward strand.
GTGTGTTGTGTGTGTGTGTGCCATCAGGCTCTCGAGGAACCGACGAGCGTCGCCCTCGCAATGGGGGGAAAAAAACGCTCAGAAAATACCTATTTTCCCATCTACTTTTGGAATGGAACCCCCGCTCTTAGAAGGATTTGTTTTGGGCGAAATTTTAAACACCCCGAAAATAAGATATAAATTTTTATTTAATCCCCAAAAATATTTATTTTTAATATTAAATATAATAATAATAATTTAAAAAATAAAAAATTTTATATATATGTGTGTGTGTGTGTTTAATATATTTTTTTTGTGTGTGTGTCTATTTTTGTTATGTGTTATAAAATATATATATATATATATATATATATATATATATATATATATATATATATATATATATATATATATATATATTTTTCATTGTGTGGGGGGTGTCCCATGTGTGTGGTTTGTGTGTGTGTGTTGTGTGGGGTGTGTGTGCAAAGTGTGTCCGCATACATATATGTGTACCGTCTATGAAAGTTGCCAACGTGAAACAAACCCCCCGCCAACCCCCCCAGAAACGGATCCACAAAGAACATCAAATAATTTATTATTATCTCTTTTCTCTCTTCCCCTCCCCCCCACCGCCCTCCCCCTCCCAACCCCCTTCGTGAAAAACCCCAAGCAAGAACGTTTCGTCCCACCGTCATAAGGTCAATATCCCCTTTCGAGATGTTTATATTGCCGAACATCATTATAAACCAGATTAAATGACTGAATTAGATTATAT
>NC_091553.1:511991-515410 GCF_042767895.1 Penaeus vannamei
GCTTTAGGGGGGAAAGGGATTTGAGGGGGAAAACAGCATATAACCCGGTTCCTGTGTTTTTTGGTGTGGAAGGTATTTGAGGGGGAAAACAGCCATATATACCCCGGGTTCCCGTCGTTTATGGTTGGGGAGAGGGGGGAAAACTTTTAACCCCGGGTTTTTTTGCTTTATGGTCGGGGAAAGGGATTTGAGGGGGAAAAACAGTCATATATACCCCGGGTTCCCCGTTTTTATGGTCGTGGGGTATTTGAGGGAAAATCTATATATCCCTTTTTCGCTTTTTGGTCGTGGAAGGTATTTGAGGGGGAAAACAGCAAAATACCCCGGGTTTCCGTCGTTTTATGGTCGTGGGAAAGGGATTTGAGGGGAAAAGCAGCCCTATTCCCCGGGTTTCCCGTCGTTTTATGGTCGTGGAAGGTATTTGAGGGGGAAAACGCATATAACCCGGTTTTTTCGCTTTTTGGTCGTGGAAAAGGGATTTTAGGGGAAAAACAGCTTTCCCGGTTTTTTGGGTTTATGGTCGTGGAAGGTATTTGAGGGGAAAAACAGCCATATAACCCTTTTTGTTTTATGGTCGTGGAAGGATTGGGGGAAAAAACAGTCATATTAACCCCGGGTTCCCGTCCTTTTTGGTCGGGGAAGGTATTTGAGGGGAAAAGCAGCATATATACCCGGTTCCCGTCGCTTTTGGTCGTGGAAGGTATTTGAGGGGGAAAAACAGTCAATAACCCGGTTCCGCGTTTTGGTCGTGGAAGGTTTGAGGGGGAAAAACAGCATATATACCCCGGGTTCCCGTCGCTTTATGGTCGTGGGAAAGGGATTTGAGGGGGAAAAGGCATATAACCCTTCCCTTCCTTTTGGTCGGGGAAAGGATTTGAGGGGGAAAAACAGTCTATAACCCGGGTTTTTTTTCGCTTTATGGTGTGGAAGGTATTTGAGGGGGGAAAACAGCCCAAAATACCCGGTTTCTGTCGCTTTGGTGTGGAAGGTATTTGAGGGGGAAAAACGTCTTATACCCGGTTTCTGTCGTTTATGGTCGTGGAAGGATTTGAGGGGAAAAGAGTCATAACCCCGGGTTCCCGTCGTTTATGGCGTGGAAGGTATTTGGGGGAAAAGCAGCATATATACCCCGGTTCTGTCGTTTTATGGTCGTGGAAGGTTTTTTGGGGGAAAAACAGTCATATATACCCGGTTCGCGTTTTTTGGTCGTGGAAGGTATTTGAGGGGGAAAAGGTCAAATACCCGGTTTCTGTCGCTTTATGGTCGTGGAAGGTATTTGAGGGGAAAGCAGCATATATACCCGGGTTTTTGTCGTTTTTGGGCGTGGAAGGTATTTGAGGGGGAAAAGAGTCAATATCCCGGGTTCCCGTCGTTTTTTTGGTCGTGGAAGGTATTTGAGGGGGAAAAAAAGTCTATATCCCCGGGTTCCCGTCGCTTTATGGTCGTGGAAGGTATTTGAGGGGAAAAACAGTCATATACCCCGGGTTCCCGTCCTTTTGGGCGTGGAAGGTATTTGAGGGGAAAAAAAGGCTTTTACCCGGTTTCTTCGCTTTTGGTCGTGGAAGGTATTTGAGGGGAAAAGCAGTCATATATACCCGGTTTTCCCTTTGCTTTATGGTCGTGGAAGGTATTTGAGGGGAAACAGTCATATATACCCGGTTCCCTTTGTTTATGGTCCGGGGGAAAGGGATTTGAGGAAAAGCAGCAAAATACCGGTTTGTCGTTTTTGGTCGTGGGAAAGGGATTTGGGGGAAAAAAGTCATATATACCCGGTTTCTTCGTTTTTTGGTCGTGGAAGGTATTTGAGGGGAAAACGCTAATACCCGGTTCCGTCGTTTATGGTCGTGGAAGGATTTGAGGGGAAAAGGGTCATATACCCGGTTTCTGTCCCTTTTTGGTCGGGAAGGTATTTAGGGGAAAAGCAGTCTTTTATACCCGGTTTCTTCGTTTATGGTCGTGAAGGTATTTGAGGGGAAAAGCATCATATATACCCGGTTTCTGTCGCTTTATGGTCGTGGAAGGTATTTGAGGGGAAAACAGTCATATACCCGGTTTTCTGTCGTTTATGGTCGTGGAAGGTATTTTAGGGGAAAACAGTCTATATACCCGGTTTCTGTCGTTTTATGGGCGTGGGAAAGGGATTTGAGGGAAAAACGTCATATACCCGGTTCTGTCGTTTATGGTCGTGGAAGGTATTTGAGGGAAAAGCAGTCTTTTTACCCCCTTTTTGTCGTTTATGGTCGTGGAAGGTATTTGAGGGGAAAAGGTCTATATACCCGGTTTCTGTCTTTTTTGGTCGGGAAGGTATTTTAGGGGAAAAGCAGTCTATATCCCGGTTTCCCGTCGCTTTATGGTCGTGGGAAAGGGATTTGAGGGGAAAAGCAGTCAATTTTTACCCGGTTCCGTCGCTTTATGGTCGTGGAAGGTATTTGAGGGGAAAAGCAGTAAAATACCCGGTTCCCGTCGTTTTTTGGTCGTGGAAGGTATTTGAGGGGGGAAAAGAAATTTTGGTTTTTTTATGGTTGGAAGGATTTGAGGGGGAAAAACATTTATCCCCGGTTTCGTCCTTTATGGTCGTGGAAGGTATTTGAGGGGGAAAAACAGTCATATACCCCGGTTTTTGTCGCTTTATGGTCGTGGAAGGTATTTGAGGGGAAAAGCAGCATATACCCGGTTCCGTCGTTTATGGTCGTGGAAGGGATTTTAGGGAAAAGCGTCTTAACCCGGTTCCCGTCCTTTATGGTCGTGGAAGGTATTTGAGGGGGAAAACAGTCATATATCCCCGGGTTTTTGTCGTTTTTTGGTCGTGGAAGGTATTTGAGGGGGAAAACGTATATATAGGTTTTTGTCGTTTTTTGGTCGTGGAAGGTATTTGAGGGGGAAAAAAGGGCAAAATACCCGGTTTTGTCGTTTATGGGCGGGAAGGTATTTGGGAAAAAGTAATATACCCGGTTTCTGCCTTTTTTGGTCGTGGAAATTTGAGGGGAAAAGCAGTCTATACCCGGTTCCTGTCGTTTATGGCGTGGAAGGTATTTGAGGGGAAAAAATCATATACCCGGTTTCTGTCGTTTATGGTCGTGGGGGAAAAGCAGCATATATACCCGGTTTCTGTCGCTTTATGGTCGGGAAGGATTTTAGGGGAAAAGCATCATATAAACCCCGGGTTCCCGTCGTTTATGGTCGTGGAAGGTATTTGAGGGGAAAAGCAGCAATATACCCGGTTTCTGTCGCTTTATGGTCGTGGAAGGTATTTTAGGGGGAAAAACAGTCATATAACCGGGTTTTTGTCGCTTTATGGTCGTGGAAGGTATTTGAGGGAAAAGCGTCATATAACCCGGTTCCCGTCGCTTTATGGTCGTGGAAGGTTTTGAGGGAAAAGCAGTCAATATACCCGGTTTTTGTCGCTTTTTGGTCGTGGA
>NC_091553.1:543410-545910 GCF_042767895.1 Penaeus vannamei
TAAATACCTGCTCTGAAGTAGTTTCAGGTACGAGAACACACTGTATGTTAAAAAAATGTTAGTTTACATTAGTTATGCATGTTACAAACAAAAGCATTTTAGATGGAGTTATTCAAAGTTAAATAAGCAGTTAGGTGGATACATAAATCATACATAACTATACATAATACTGAGTAGAGTTTTAGAATGGTAGATAGATGGATGATATGAACAGATCGGAGAGACAACGTAAACACCATGGCGCTTACCATGATAAAATACTATTATCATAATACTATAAAGATTCCGGCGCATGTTGCAATATCACACTAATACTTTAATACTTCAATCCCTACACCCCCCCGCACACACATACACCCATCCCCCCCCCCCACTCTCGCGATAGTGAAAAAGGAGAAAAAGGGCGTATCTACCCGATAATATTTCCAGTAGAATATCATAATTACTTTCCTTTAATTAATGATTTCCTTTAATCTAATTTAATAACACAATTTAATTTCCTTTAATTTAATTCAACTTAATTTAATTTAATTTAGTTATATTCCTTTGATTTAATCTAATAATTTAACTTGGTGTAATTTAATTCCATTAATCTAATTTAATCATTAAATTTAATTTTATCTAATTTAATTTAATCTAATTTAATTTTATAATTTAATTCAATCTAATTTAATAGATAATTGGTGCGTGTTCTGGGAATCACATCCGGGCTCTGAAACGCAGAGAATCAGGAACAGAGAAGCGTCGAGTTCAGGGCAGTTCTCCTCCGGGCGTGAAGAGAGCAGCATGTACTACGCCGTGTATTGTGCAGACCTTTTGACCTTTGCGAACGTCGTTGTTGTTTCGCCCTCTTCTGTTGCCTGTCTTCTCGTGTTTCTTGTTTATCTTGCTTTCTTGGTTTCGTTCTTTCTGGGTTTTAATGTGATTTCTCTCTTTTATTCGTGTTTTTCTTTATTTTTTTTCTTCCTCTTTCTCTTATCATCATCATCTACATTCATCTTCATTTTTTCTCCCCCTTCCTATTCCTATGCGTCCTTCTCATCCTCATCCTTCTCCTCCAGCTCTTCCACCTCCTCTCCCTCCTTCTACTTCTACCCCTACTCCTCCTCCTCCTCTTTTTCCTCTCTTCCTCCTCCTTCTCCTCTTCCTCCTCCTCTTCCTCTTCCTCCTCTTCCTCCTCCTCATCTTCCTCCTCCTCCTCCTCCACCTCCCCCTCCTCCTCCTCCTCTTCCTCCACCTCTTCCTCTTCCTCCTCCTCCTAATCCTAATCCTAATCCTCCTCTTAATCCAACTCTTCTTCCTCCTCCTCCTCCTCCTCCTTCCCTCCCAAAAAGCAGGAAAGGAAAGAGGCAATTCAACCCGTTTTTAGCAGCCCGTAGATCAGGGTGATGCAAGAGAGAGTCCGTTCACCAATAACTTTGGAATAAAATATCACCGATAGTGAGATAAGTAAATAATTGAATGCACAGGAAAAGAGATAGATAGACGGATAGATAGGAAAAAGAATAGATAGATAAGTAAATAGATGAATGCACAGGAAAACAGATAAATAGACGGTTAGATAGGAAAAAGAATAGATAGATAAGTGAATAGATGAATGCACAGGAAAACGGATAAATAGACGGATAGATAGGAAAAAGAATAGATAGATAAGTAAATAGATGAATGCACAGGAAAACAGATAAATAGACGGATAGATAGGAAAAAGAATAGATAGATAAGTAAATAGATGAATGCACAGGAAAACAGATAAATAGACGGATAGATAGGAAAAAGAATAGATAGATAAGTAAATAGATGAATGCACAGGAAAACGGATAAATAGACGGATAGATAGGAAAAAGAATAGATAGATAAGTAAATAGATGAATGCACAGGAAAACAGATAAATAGACGGATAGATAGGAAAAAGAATAGATAGATAAGTAAATAGATGAATGCACAAGAAAACAGATAGATAGACGGATAGATAGGAAAAAGAATAGATAGATAAGTGAATAGATGAATGTGCAGGAAAACGGATAAATAGACGGATAGATAGGAAAAAGAATAGATAGATAAGTAAATAGATGAATGCACAGGAAAAGAGATGAATAGATGGATAGATAGGAAAAAGAATAGATAGATAAGTAAATGAATGCACAGGAAAAGAGATAAATAGACGGATAGATAGGAAGCTGAATAGATAGATTTACCAGTAGATAGAAATATGGCTAAAAAGGAAATACTTCATGAGATTCTATTTGTGTTTTGAGATGAAACGGATGGAAGGCGAGAGATAGAGAGAGAGACGAGGATAGAATAGCCAGACGGAGATGGGAATAAGGATAAGAAAAGAGTAAATAGATTAGAGGAACAGAGAAAATGGGAAGAAAGGGGAAGAAAATTATCATTGTGTGAAGGAAAGAGTGGAGTGAGAATGAGAGAGAGAGAAGGGAGGAGAAAGGGAGAGCAAGAGAGAGGGAAAAAATATTAGGAAAAAATAAAATCGATTGTGATT
>NC_091553.1:560910-568821 GCF_042767895.1 Penaeus vannamei
TGAGGGGAAAAGCAGTCATATATACCCGGTTTCTGTCGCTTTATGGTCGTGGAAGGTATTTGAGGGGAAAAGCAGTCATATATACCCGGTTTCTGTCGCTTTATGGTCGTGGAAGGTATTTGAGGGGAAAAGCAGTCATATATACCCGGTTTCTGTCGCTTTATGGTCGTGGAAGGTATTTGAGGGGAAAAGCAGTCATATATACCCGGTTTCTGTCGCTTTATGGTCGTGGAAGGTATTTGAGGGGAAAAGCAGTCATATATACCCGGTTTCTGTCGCTTTATGGTCGTGGAAGGTATTTGAGGGGAAAAGCAGTCATATATACCCGGTTTCTGTCGCTTTATGGTCGTGGAAGGTATTTGAGGGGAAAAGCAGTCATATATACCCGGTTTCTGTCGCTTTATGGTCGTGGAAGGTATTTGAGGGGAAAAGCAGTCATATATACCCGGTTCCTGTCGCTTTATGGTCGTGGAAGGTATTTGAGGGGAAAAGCAGTCATATATACCCGGTTTCTGTCGCTTTATGGTCGTGGAAGGTATTTGAGGGGAAAAGCAGTCATATATACCCGGTTCCTGTCGCTTTATGGTCGTGGAAGGTATTTGAGGGGAAAAGCAGTCATATATACCCGGTTCCTGTCGCTTTATGGTCGTGGAAGGTATTTGAGGGGAAAAGCAGTCATATATACCCGGTTTCTGTCGCTTTATGGTCGTGGAAGGTATTTGAGGGGAAAAGCAGTCATATATACCCGGTTTCTGTCGCTTTATGGTCGTGGAAGGTATTTGAGGGGAAAAGCAGTCATATATACCCGGTTCCTGTCGCTTTATGGTCGTGGAAGGTATTTGAGGGGAAAAGCAGTCATATATACCCGGTTTCTGTCGCTTTATGGTCGTGGAAGGTATTTGAGGGGAAAAGCAGTCATATACACCCGGTTCCTGTCGCTTTATGGTCGTGGAAGGTATTTGAGGGGAAAAGCAGTCATATATACCCGGTTTCTGTCGCTTTATGGTCGTGGAAGGTATTTGAGGGGAAAAGCAGTCATATATACCCGGTTCCTGTCGCTTTATGGTCGTGGAAGGTATTTGAGGGGAAAAGCAGTCATATATACCCGGTTTCTGTCGCTTTATGGTCGTGGAAGGTATTTGAGGGGAAAAGCAGTCATATATACCCGGTTTCTGTCGCTTTATGGTCGTGGAAGGTATTTGAGGGGAAAAGCAGTCATATATACCCGGTTCCTGTCGTTTTATGGTCGTGGAAGGTATTTGAGGGGAAAAGCAGTCATATATACCCGGTTCCTGTCGTTTTATGGTCGTGGAAGGTATTTGAGGGGAAAAGCAGTCATATATACCCGGTTTCTGTCGCTTTATGGTCGTGGAAGGTATTTGAGGGGAAAAGCAGTCATATATACCCGGTTTCTGTCGCTTTATGGTCGTGGAAGGTATTTGAGGGGAAAAGCAGTCATATATACCCGGTTCCTGTCGCTTTATGGTCGTGGAAGGTATTTGAGGGGAAAAGCAGTCATATATACCCGGTTCCTGTCGCTTTATGGTCGTGGAAGGTATTTGAGGGGAAAAGCAGTCATATATACCCGGTTTCTGTCGCTTTATGGTCGTGGAAGGTATTTGAGGGGAAAAGCAGTCATATAGTCATATACCCGGTTTCTGTCGCTTTATGGTCGTGGAAGGTATTTGAGGGGAAAAGCAGTCATATATACCCGGTTTCTGTCGCTTTATGGTCGTGGAAGGTATTTGAGGGGAAAAGCAGTCATATATACCCGGTTCCTGTCGCTTTATGGTCGTGGAAGGTATTTGAGGGGAAAAGCAGTCATATATACCCGGTTCCTGTCGTTTTATGGTCGTGGAAGGTATTTGAGGGGAAAAGCAGTCATATATACCCGGTTTCTGTCGCTTTATGGTCGTGGAAGGTATTTGAGGGGAAAAGCAGTCACATATACCCGGTTTCTGTCGCTTTATGGTCGTGGAAGGTATTTGAGGGGAAAAGCAGTCATATATACCCGGTTTCTGTCGCTTTATGGTCGTGGAAGGTATTTGAGGGGAAAAGCAGTCATATATACCCGGTTCCTGTCGCTTTATGGTCGTGGAAGGTATTTGAGGGGAAAAGCAGTCATATATACCCGGTTTCTGTCGTTTTATGGTCGTGGAAGGTATTTGAGGGGAAAAGCAGTCATATATACCCGGTTCCTGTCGCTTTATGGTCGTGGAAGGTATTTGAGGGGAAAAGCAGTCATATATACCCGGTTTCTGTCGCTTTATGGTCGTGGAAGGTATTTGAGGGGAAAAGCAGTCATATATACCCGGTTCCTGTCGCTTTATGGTCGTGGAAGGTATTTGAGGGGAAAAGCAGTCATATATACCCGGTTTCTGTCGCTTTATGGTCGTGGAAGGTATTTGAGGGGAAAAGCAGTCATATATACCCGGTTCCTGTCGCTTTATGGTCGTGGAAGGTATTTGAGGGGAAAAGCAGTCATATATACCCGGTTTCTGTCGTTTTATGGTCGTGGAAGGTATTTGAGGGGAAAAGCAGTCATATATACCCGGTTCCTGTCGTTTTATGGTCGTGGAAGGTATTTGAGGGGAAAAGCAGTCATATACACCCGGTTCCTGTCGCTTTATGGTCGTGGAAGGTATTTGAGGGGAAAAGCAGTCATATATACCCGGTTTCTGTCGTTTTATGGTCGTGGAAGGTATTTGAGGGGAAAAGCAGTCATATATACCCGGTTCCTGTCGCTTTATGGTCGTGGAAGGTATTTGAGGGGAAAAGCAGTCATATATACCCGGTTTCTGTCGCTTTATGGTCGTGGAAGGTATTTGAGGGGAAAAGCAGTCATATATACCCGGTTCCTGTCGTTTTATGGTCGTGGAAGGTATTTGAGGGGAAAAGCAGTCATATATACCCGGTTCCTGTCGCTTTATGGTCGTGGAAGGTATTTGAGGGGAAAAGCAGTCATATATACCCGGTTTCTGTCGCTTTATGGTCGTGGAAGGTATTTGAGGGGAAAAGCAGTCATATATACCCGGTTCCTGTCGTTTTATGGTCGTGGAAGGTATTTGAGGGGAAAAGCAGTCATATATACCCGGTTCCTGTCGCTTTATGGTCGTGGAAGGTATTTGAGGGGAAAAGCAGTCATATATACCCGGTTCCTGTCGCTTTATGGTCGTGGAAGGTATTTGAGGGGAAAAGCAGTCATATATACCCGGTTCCTGTCGCTTTATGGTCGTGGAAGGTATTTGAGGGGAAAAGCAGTCATATATACCCGGTTCCTGTCGCTTTATGGTCGTGGAAGGTATTTGAGGGGAAAAGCAGTCATATATACCCGGTTTCTGTCGCTTTATGGTCGTGGAAGGTATTTGAGGGGAAAAGCAGTCATATATACCCGGTTCCTGTCGCTTTATGGTCGTGGAAGGTATTTGAGGGGAAAAGCAGTCATATATACCCGGTTTCTGTCGTTTTATGGTCGTGGAAGGTATTTGAGGGGAAAAGCAGTCATATATACCCGGTTTCTGTCGCTTTATGGTCGTGGAAGGTATTTGAGGGGAAAAGCAGTCATATATACCCGGTTCCTGTCGCTTTATGGTCGTGGAAGGTATTTGAGGGGAAAAGCAGTCATATATACCCGGTTCCTGTCGCTTTATGGTCGTGGAAGGTATTTGAGGGGAAAAGCAGTCATATATACCCGGTTTCTGTCGCTTTATGGTCGTGGAAGGTATTTGAGGGGAAAAGCAGTCATATATACCCGGTTCCTGTCGCTTTATGGTCGTGGAAGGTATTTGAGGGGAAAAGCAGTCATATATACCCGGTTTCTGTCGCTTTATGGTCGTGGAAGGTATTTGAGGGGAAAAGCAGTCATATATACCCGGTTTCTGTCGCTTTATGGTCGTGGAAGGTATTTGAGGGGAAAAGCAGTCATATATACCCGGTTTCTGTCGCTTTATGGTCGTGGAAGGTATTTGAGGGGAAAAGCAGTCATATATACCCGGTTTCTGTCGTTTTATGGTCGTGGAAGGTATTTGAGGGGAAAAGCAGTCATATATACCCGGTTTCTGTCGCTTTATGGTCGTGGAAGGTATTTGAGGGGAAAAGCAGTCATATATACCCGGTTCCTGTCGCTTTATGGTCGTGGAAGGTATTTGAGGGGAAAAGCAGTCATATATACCCGGTTTCTGTCGCTTTATGGTCGTGGAAGGTATTTGAGGGGAAAAGCAGTCATATATACCCGGTTTCTGTCGCTTTATGGTCGTGGAAGGTATTTGAGGGGAAAAGCAGTCATATATACCCGGTTTCTGTCGCTTTATGGTCGTGGAAGGTATTTGAGGGGAAAAGCAGTCATATATACCCGGTTTCTGTCGCTTTATGGTCGTGGAAGGTATTTGAGGGGAAAAGCAGTCATATATACCCGGTTTCTGTCGCTTTATGGTCGTGGAAGGTATTTGAGGGGAAAAGCAGTCATATATACCCGGTTTCTGTCGCTTTATGGTCGTGGAAGGTATTTGAGGGGAAAAGCAGTCATATATACCCGGTTTCTGTCGCTTTATGGTCGTGGAAGGTATTTGAGGGGAAAAGCAGTCATATATACCCGGTTTCTGTCGCTTTATGGTCGTGGAAGGTATTTGAGGGGAAAAGCAGTCATATATACCCGGTTTCTGTCGCTTTATGGTCGTGGAAGGTATTTGAGGGGAAAAGCAGTCATATATACCCGGTTTCTGTCGCTTTATGGTCGTGGAAGGTATTTGAGGGGAAAAGCAGTCATATATACCCGGTTCCTGTCGCTTTATGGTCGTGGAAGGTATTTGAGGGGAAAAGCAGTCATATATACCCGGTTCCTGTCGCTTTATGGTCGTGGAAGGTATTTGAGGGGAAAAGCAGTCATATATACCCGGTTCCTGTCGCTTTATGGTCGTGGAAGGTATTTGAGGGGAAAAGCAGTCATATATACCCGGTTTCTGTCGCTTTATGGTCGTGGAAGGTATTTGAGGGGAAAAGCAGTCATATATACCCGGTTCCTGTCGCTTTATGGTCGTGGAAGGTATTTGAGGGGAAAAGCAGTCATATATACCCGGTTTCTATCGCTTTATGGTCGTGGAAGGTATTTGAGGGGAAAAGCAGTCATATATACCCGGTTTCTGTCGCTTTATGGTCGTGGAAGGTATTTGAGGGGAAAAGCAGTCATATATACCCGGTTTCTGTCGCTTTATGGTCGTGGAAGGTATTTGAGGGGAAAAGCAGTCATATATACCCGGTTTCTGTCGCTTTATGGTCGTGGAAGGTATTTGAGGGGAAAAGCAGTCATATATACCCGGTTTCTGTCGCTTTATGGTCGTGGAAGGTATTTGAGGGGAAAAGCAGTCATATATACCCGGTTTCTGTCGCTTTATGGTCGTGGAAGGTATTTGAGGGGAAAAGCAGTCATATATACCCGGTTCCTGTCGCTTTATGGTCGTGGAAGGTATTTGAGGGGAAAAGCAGTCATATATACCCGGTTCCTGTCGCTTTATGGTCGTGGAAGGTATTTGAGGGGAAAAGCAGTCATATATACCCGGTTTCTGTCGCTTTATGGTCGTGGAAGGTATTTGAGGGGAAAAGCAGTCATATATACCCGGTTCCTGTCGCTTTATGGTCGTGGAAGGTATTTGAGGGGAAAAGCAGTCATATATACCCGGTTCCTGTCGCTTTATGGTCGTGGAAGGTATTTGAGGGGAAAAGCAGTCATATATACCCGGTTTCTGTCGCTTTATGGTCGTGGAAGGTATTTGAGGGGAAAAGCAGTCATATACACCCGGTTCCTGTCGCTTTATGGTCGTGGAAGGTATTTGAGGGGAAAAGCAGTCATATACACCCGGTTCCTGTCGCTTTATGGTCGTGGAAGGTATTTGAGGGGAAAAGCAGTCATATATACCCGGTTTCTGTCGCTTTATGGTCGTGGAAGGTATTTGAGGGGAAAAGCAGTCATATATACCCGGTTTCTGTCGCTTTATGGTCGTGGAAGGTATTTGAGGGGAAAAGCAGTCATATATACCCGGTTCCTGTCGCTTTATGGTCGTGGAAGGTATTTGAGGGGAAAAGCAGTCATATATACCCGGTTTCTGTCGCTTTATGGTCGTGGAAGGTATTTGAGGGGAAAAGCAGTCATATATACCCGGTTTCTGTCGCTTTATGGTCGTGGAAGGTATTTGAGGGGAAAAGCAGTCATATATACCCGGTTCCTGTCGCTTTATGGTCGTGGAAGGTATTTGAGGGGAAAAGCAGTCATATACACCCGGTTCCTGTCGCTTTATGGTCGTGGAAGGTATTTGAGGGGAAAAGCAGTCATATATACCCGGTTCCTGTCGCTTTATGGTCGTGGAAGGTATTTGAGGGGAAAAGCAGTCATATATACCCGGTTTCTGTCGCTTTATGGTCGTGGAAGGTATTTGAGGGGAAAAGCAGTCATATATACCCGGTTTCTGTCGCTTTATGGTCGTGGAAGGTATTTGAGGGGAAAAGCAGTCATATATACCCGGTTCCTGTCGCTTTATGGTCGTGGAAGGTATTTGAGGGGAAAAGCAGTCATATATACCCGGTTCCTGTCGCTTTATGGTCGTGGAAGGTATTTGAGGGGAAAAGCAGTCATATATACCCGGTTTCTGTCGTTTTATGGTCGTGGAAGGTATTTGAGGGGAAAAGCAGTCATATATACCCGGTTCCTGTCGCTTTATGGTCGTGGAAGGTATTTGAGGGGAAAAGCAGTCATATATACCCGGTTTCTGTCGCTTTATGGTCGTGGAAGGTATTTGAGGGGAAAAGCAGTCATATATACCCGGTTCCTGTCGCTTTATGGTCGTGGAAGGTATTTGAGGGGAAAAGCAGTCATATATACCCGGTTTCTGTCGCTTTATGGTCGTGGAAGGTATTTGAGGGGAAAAGCAGTCATATATACCCGGTTCCTGTCGCTTTATGGTCGTGGAAGGTATTTGAGGGGAAAAGCAGTCATATATACCCGGTTCCTGTCGCTTTATGGTCGTGGAAGGTATTTGAGGGGAAAAGCAGTCATATATACCCGGTTCCTGTCGCTTTTATGGTCGTGGAAGGTATTTGAGGGGAAAAGCAGTCATATATACCCGGTTTCCTGTCGCTTTATGGTCGTGGAAGGTATTTGAGGGGAAAAGCAGTCATATATACCCGGTTCCTGTCGCTTTATGGTCGTGGAAGGTATTTGAGGGGAAAAGCAGCCATATATACCCGGTTTCTGTCGCTTTATGGTCGTGGAAGGTATTTGAGGGGAAAAGCAGTCATATATACCCGGTTCCTGTCGCTTTATGGTCGTGGAAGGTATTTGAGGGGAAAAGCAGTCATATATACCCGGTTCCTGTCGCTTTATGGTCGTGGAAGGTATTTGAGGGGAAAAGCAGTCATATATACCCGGTTCCTGTCGCTTTATGGTCGTGGAAGGTATTTGAGGGGAAAAGCAGTCATATATACCCGGTTTCTGTCGCTTTATGGTCGTGGAAGGTATTTGAGGGGAAAAGCAGTCACATATACCCGGTTCCTGTCGTTTGGGGTGGGAAGGAGGGGAAACGTTTCCCGTTTGTCGTTAGGTTTGGAGGGGGGGAAAAGTCTTTACGGTTTGAGGTCAAGGTTTTAGGGAAAAAAAAAAAAAAAAAAAAAAGGGGGGGGGGGGGGGGGGGGGGGGGGGGGGGGGGGGGGGAAAACCCCCTTTTTGGTTTTTTCGTTTTTGGGGGAAAAAAAAACCCTTTTCTTTTTTTTCGGGGGTTTGGGGGAAAAAAGGTTTTAAACCCCCGGTTTCCCCTTTTTTGCGTAAAGGTTTTAAAAAAGGTCAAAGGGGTTTTTTCCCGTTTTTGGGTAAGGTTTTGGGGGGAAAAAGAAAACCCCGGTTTTCCTTTTTTGGGGGTTTTGGGG
>NC_091553.1:569321-591821 GCF_042767895.1 Penaeus vannamei
GTTCTGTCTTTATGGTCGTGGAAGGTATTTGAGGGGAAAATCAGCCATATAAACACGGTTTCTGTCGCTTTATGGTCGTGGAAGGTATTTGAGGGGAAAAGCAGTCATATAAACACGGTTTCTGTCGCTTTATGGTCGTGGAAGGTATTTGAGGGGAAAAGCAGTCATATATACCCGGCTTCTGTCGTTTTATGGTCGTGGAAGGTATTTGAGGGGAAAAGCAGTCACATATACCCGGTTTCTGTCGCTTTATGGTCGTGGAAGGTATTTGAGGGGAAAAGCAGTCATATAAACCCGGTTTCTGTCGCTTTATGGTCGTGGAAGGTATTTGAGGGGAAAAGCAGTCATATATACCCGGTTTCTGTCGCTTTATGGTCGTGGAAGGTATTTGAGGGGAAAAGCAGTCATATATACCCGGTTCCTGTCGCTTTATGGTCGTGGAAGGTATTTGAGGGGAAAAGCAGTCATATATACCCGGTTTCTGTCGCTTTATGGTCGTGGAAGGTATTTGAGGGGAAAAGCAGTCATATATACCCGGTTTCTGTCGCTTTATGGTCGTGGAAGGTATTTGAGGGGAAAAGCAGTCATATATACCCGGTTTCTATCGCTTTATGGTCGTGGAAGGTATTTGAGGGGAAAAGCAGTCATATATACCCGGTTTCTGTCGCTTTATGGTCGTGGAAGGTATTTGAGGGGAAAAGCAGCCATATATACCCGGTTTCTATCGCTTTATGGTCGTGGAAGGTATTTGAGGGGAAAAGCAGTCATATATACCCGGTTTCTATCGCTTTATGGTCGTGGAAGGTATTTGAGGGGAAAAGCAGTCATATATACCCGGTTCCTGTCGCTTTATGGTCGTGGAAGGTATTTGAGGGGAAAAGCAGTCATATATACCCGGTTTCTATCGCTTTATGGTCGTGGAAGGTATTTGAGGGGAAAAGCAGTCATATATACCCGGCTTCTGTCGTTTTATGGTCGTGGAAGGTATTTGAGGGGAAAAGCAGTCATATATACCCGGTTCCTGTCGCTTTATGGTCGTGGAAGGTATTTGAGGGGAAAAGCAGTCATATATACCCGGTTCCTGTCGCTTTATGGTCGTGGAAGGTATTTGAGGGGAAAAGCAGTCATATATACCCGGTTCCTGTCGCTTTATGGTCGTGGAAGGTATTTGAGGGGAAAAGCAGTCATATATACCCGGTTTCTATCGCTTTATGGTCGTGGAAGGTATTTGAGGGGAAAAGCAGCCATATATACCCGGTTTCTATCGCTTTATGGTCGTGGAAGGTATTTGAGGGGAAAAGCAGTCATATATACCCGGTTCCTGTCGCTTTATGGTCGTGGAAGGTATTTGAGGGGAAAATCAGTCATATATACCCGGTTTCTGTCGCTTTATGGTCGTGGAAGGTATTTGAGGGGAAAAGCAGTCATATATACCCGGTTCCTGTCGCTTTATGGTCGTGGAAGGTATTTGAGGGGAAAATCAGTCATATATACCCGGTTTCTATCGCTTTATGGTCGTGGAAGGTATTTGAGGGGAAAATCAGTCATATATACCCGGTTTCTGTCGCTTTATGGTCGTGGAAGGTATTTGAGGGGAAAAGCAGTCATATATACCCGGTTTCTATCGCTTTATGGTCGTGGAAGGTATTTGAGGGGAAAATCAGTCATATATACCCGGTTTCTGTCGTTTTATGGTCGTGGAAGGTATTTGAGGGGAAAATCAGTCATATATACCCGGTTCCTGTCGTTTTATGGTCGTGGAAGGTATTTGAGGGGAAAATCAGTCATATATACCCGGTTTCTGTCGTTTTATGGTCGTGGAAGGTATTTGAGGGGAAAATCAGTCATATATACCCGGTTTCTATCGCTTTATGGTCGTGGAAGGTATTTGAGGGGAAAATCAGTCATATATACCCGGTTTCTATCGCTTTATGGTCGTGGAAGGTATTTGAGGGGAAAATCAGTCATATATACCCGGTTCCTGTCGTTTTATGGTCGTGGAAGGTATTTGAGGGGAAAAGCAGCCATATATACCCGGTTCCTGTCGTTTTATGGTCGTGGAAGGTATTTGAGGGGAAAATCAGTCATATATACCCGGTTTCTATCGCTTTATGGTCGTGGAAGGTATTTGAGGGGAAAAGCAGTCATATATACCCGGTTCCTGTCGTTTTATGGTCGTGGAAGGTATTTGAGGGGAAAATCAGTCATATATACCCGGTTTCTATCGCTTTATGGTCGTGGAAGGTATTTGAGGGGAAAATCAGTCATATATACCCGGTTCCTGTCGTTTTATGGTCGTGGAAGGTATTTGAGGGGAAAAGCAGCCATATATACCCGGTTCCTGTCGTTTTATGGTCGTGGAAGGTATTTGAGGGGAAAATCAGTCATATATACCCGGTTTCTATCGCTTTATGGTCGTGGAAGGTATTTGAGGGGAAAAGCAGTCATATATACCCGGTTCCTGTCGTTTTATGGTCGTGGAAGGTATTTGAGGGGAAAATCAGTCATATATACCCGGTTTCTATCGCTTTATGGTCGTGGAAGGTATTTGAGGGGAAAATCAGTCATATATACCCGGTTCCTGTCGTTTTATGGTCGTGGAAGGTATTTGAGGGGAAAAGCAGCCATATATACCCGGTTCCTGTCGTTTTATGGTCGTGGAAGGTATTTGAGGGGAAAATCAGTCATATATACCCGGTTTCTATCGCTTTATGGTCGTGGAAGGTATTTGAGGGGAAAATCAGTCATATATACCCGGTTTCTGTCGCTTTATGGTCGTGGAAGGTATTTGAGGGGAAAAGCAGTCATATATACCCGGTTCCTGTCGCTTTATGGTCGTGGAAGGTATTTGAGGGGAAAAGCAGTCATATATACCCGGTTTCTGTCGCTTTATGGTCGTGGAAGGTATTTGAGGGGAAAAGCAGCCATATATACCCGGTTTCTGTCGCTTTATGGTCGTGGAAGGTATTTGAGGGGAAAAGCAGCCATATATACCCGGTTCCTGTCGTTTTATGGTCGTGGAAGGTATTTGAGGGGAAAAGCAGTCATATATACCCGGTTTCTATCGCTTTATGGTCGTGGAAGGTATTTGAGGGGAAAATCAGTCATATATACCCGGTTTCTGTCGCTTTATGGTCGTGGAAGGTATTTGAGGGGAAAAGCAGTCATATATACCCGGTTCCTGTCGCTTTATGGTCGTGGAAGGTATTTGAGGGGAAAAGCAGTCATATATACCCGGTTTCTGTCGCTTTATGGTCGTGGAAGGTATTTGAGGGGAAAAGCAGCCATATATACCCGGTTCCTGTCGCTTTATGGTCGTGGAAGGTATTTGAGGGGAAAAGCAGCTATATATACCCGGTTTCTGTCGCTTTATGGTCGTGGAAGGTATTTGAGGGGAAAAGCAGTCATATATACCCGGTTCCTGTCGCTTTATGGTCGTGGAAGGTATTTGAGGGGAAAAGCAGTCATATATACCCGGTTTCTGTCGCTTTATGGTCGTGGAAGGTATTTGAGGGGAAAAGCAGTCATATATACCCGGTTCCTGTCGTTTTATGGTCGTGGAAGGTATTTGAGGGGAAAAGCAGTCATATATACCCGGTTTCTGTCGCTTTATGGTCGTGGAAGGTATTTGAGGGGAAAAGCAGCCATATATACCCGGTTTCTGTCGCTTTATGGTCGTGGAAGGTATTTGAGGGGAAAAGCAGCCATATATACCCGGTTCCTGTCGTTTTATGGTCGTGGAAGGTATTTGAGGGGAAAAGCAGTCATATATACCCGGTTCCTGTCGCTTTATGGTCGTGGAAGGTATTTGAGGGGAAAAGCAGCTATATATACCCGGTTTCTGTCGCTTTATGGTCGTGGAAGGTATTTGAGGGGAAAAGCAGCCATATATACCCGGTTTCTGTCGCTTTATGGTCGTGGAAGGTATTTGAGGGGAAAAGCAGCCATATATACCCGGTTCCTGTCGTTTTATGGTCGTGGAAGGTATTTGAGGGGAAAAGCAGTCATATATACCCGGTTCCTGTCGCTTTATGGTCGTGGAAGGTATTTGAGGGGAAAAGCAGTCATATATACCCGGTTCCTGTCGCTTTATGGTCGTGGAAGGTATTTGAGGGGAAAAGCAGTCATATATACCCGGTTTCTGTCGCTTTATGGTCGTGGAAGGTATTTGAGGGGAAAAGCAGTCATATATACCCGGTTCCTGTCGCTTTATGGTCGTGGAAGGTATTTGAGGGGAAAAGCAGTCATATATACCCGGTTTCTGTCGCTTTATGGTCGTGGAAGGTATTTGAGGGGAAAAGCAGCCATATATACCCGGTTCCTGTCGCTTTATGGTCGTGGAAGGTATTTGAGGGGAAAAGCAGTCATATATACCCGGTTCCTGTCGCTTTATGGTCGTGGAAGGTATTTGAGGGGAAAAGCAGTCATATATACCCGGTTCCTGTCGTTTTATGGTCGTGGAAGGTATTTGAGGGGAAAAGCAGTCATATATACCCGGTTCCTGTCGCTTTATGGTCGTGGAAGGTATTTGAGGGGAAAAGCAGTCATATATACCCGGTTTCTGTCGCTTTATGGTCGTGGAAGGTATTTGAGGGGAAAAGCAGTCATATATACCCGGTTTCTGTCGCTTTATGGTCGTGGAAGGTATTTGAGGGGAAAAGCAGCCATATATACCCGGTTCCTGTCGCTTTATGGTCGTGGAAGGTATTTGAGGGGAAAAGCAGTCATATATACCCGGTTTCTGTCGCTTTATGGTCGTGGAAGGTATTTGAGGGGAAAAGCAGTCATATATACCCGGTTTCTGTCGCTTTATGGTCGTGGAAGGTATTTGAGGGGAAAAGCAGCCATATATACCCGGTTCCTGTCGTTTTATGGTCGTGGAAGGTATTTGAGGGGAAAAGCAGTCACATATACCCGGTTCCTGTCGTTTTATGGTCGTGGAAGGTATTTGAGGGGAAAAGCAGTCATATATACCCGGTTTCTGTCGCTTTATGGTCGTGGAAGGTATTTGAGGGGAAAAGCAGTCATATATACCCGGTTTCTGTCGCTTTATGGTCGTGGAAGGTATTTGAGGGGAAAAGCAGTCACATATACCCGGTTCCTGTCGCTTTATGGTCGTGGAAGGTATTTGAGGGGAAAAGCAGTCATATATACCCGGTTTCTGTCGCTTTATGGTCGTGGAAGGTATTTGAGGGGAAAAGCAGTCTTATATACCCGGTTCCTGTCGCTTTATGGTCGTGGAAGGTATTTGAGGGGAAAAGCAGTCATATATATACCCGGTTTCTATCGCTTTATGGTCGTGGAAGGTATTTGAGGGGAAAAGCAGTCATATATACCCGGTTTCTGTCGCTTTATGGTCGTGGAAGGTATTTGAGGGGAAAATCAGTCATATATACCCGGTTTCTATCGCTTTATGGTCGTGGAAGGTATTTGAGGGGAAAAGCAGTCATATATACCCGGCTTCTGTCGCTTTATGGTCGTGGAAGGTATTTGAGGGGAAAAGCAGTCATATATACCCGGTTTCTATCGCTTTATGGTCGTGGAAGGTATTTGAGGGGAAAAGCAGTCATATATACCCGGTTCCTGTCGCTTTATGGTCGTGGAAGGTATTTGAGGGGAAAAGCAGTCATATATACCCGGTTTCTATCGCTTTATGGTCGTGGAAGGTATTTGAGGGGAAAAGCAGTCATATATACCCGGTTTCTGTCGCTTTATGGTCGTGGAAGGTATTTGAGGGGAAAAGCAGTCATATATACCCGGTTTCTGTCGCTTTATGGTCGTGGAAGGTATTTGAGGGGAAAAGCAGTCATATATACCCGGTTTCTGTCGCTTTATGGTCGTGGAAGGTATTTGAGGGGAAAAGCAGTCATATATACCCGGTTTCTGTCGCTTTATGGTCGTGGAAGGTATTTGAGGGGAAAAGCAGTCATATATACCCGGTTTCTGTCGCTTTATGGTCGTGGAAGGTATTTGAGGGGAAAAGCAGTCATATATACCCGGTTCCTGTCGCTTTATGGTCGTGGAAGGTATTTGAGGGGAAAAGCAGTCATATATACCCGGTTCCTGTCGCTTTATGGTCGTGGAAGGTATTTGAGGGGAAAAGCAGTCATATATACCCGGTTTCTGTCGCTTTATGGTCGTGGAAGGTATTTGAGGGGAAAAGCAGTCATATATACCCGGTTCCTGTCGCTTTATGGTCGTGGAAGGTATTTGAGGGGAAAAGCAGTCATATATACCCGGTTTCTGTCGCTTTATGGTCGTGGAAGGTATTTGAGGGGAAAAGCAGTCATATATACCCGGTTCCTGTCGCTTTATGGTCGTGGAAGGTATTTGAGGGGAAAAGCAGTCATATATACCCGGTTTCTGTCGCTTTATGGTCGTGGAAGGTATTTGAGGGGAAAAGCAGTCATATATACCCGGTTCCTGTCGCTTTATGGTCGTGGAAGGTATTTGAGGGGAAAAGCAGTCATATATACCCGGTTTCTGTCGCTTTATGGTCGTGGAAGGTATTTGAGGGGAAAAGCAGTCATATATACCCGGTTTCTGTCGCTTTATGGTCGTGGAAGGTATTTGAGGGGAAAAGCAGTCATATATACCCGGTTTCTGTCGCTTTATGGTCGTGGAAGGTATTTGAGGGGAAAAGCAGTCATATATACCCGGTTTCTGTCGCTTTATGGTCGTGGAAGGTATTTGAGGGGAAAAGCAGTCATATATACCCGGTTTCTGTCGTTTTATGGTCGTGGAAGGTATTTGAGGGGAAAAGCAGTCATATATACCCGGTTCCTGTCGCTTTATGGTCGTGGAAGGTATTTGAGGGGAAAAGCAGTCATATATACCCGGTTTCTGTCGCTTTATGGTCGTGGAAGGTATTTGAGGGGAAAAGCAGTCATATATACCCGGTTCCTGTCGCTTTATGGTCGTGGAAGGTATTTGAGGGGAAAAGCAGTCATATATACCCGGTTTCTGTCGCTTTATGGTCGTGGAAGGTATTTGAGGGGAAAAGCAGTCATATATACCCGGTTCCTGTCGCTTTATGGTCGTGGAAGGTATTTGAGGGGAAAAGCAGTCATATATACCCGGTTTCTGTCGCTTTATGGTCGTGGAAGGTATTTGAGGGGAAAAGCAGTCATATATACCCGGTTCCTGTCGCTTTATGGTCGTGGAAGGTATTTGAGGGGAAAAGCAGTCATATATACCCGGTTTCTGTCGCTTTATGGTCGTGGAAGGTATTTGAGGGGAAAAGCAGTCATATATACCCGGTTCCTGTCGCTTTATGGTCGTGGAAGGTATTTGAGGGGAAAAGCAGTCATATATACCCGGTTTCTGTCGCTTTATGGTCGTGGAAGGTATTTGAGGGGAAAAGCAGTCATATATACCCGGTTCCTGTCGCTTTATGGTCGTGGAAGGTATTTGAGGGGAAAAGCAGTCATATATACCCGGTTTCTGTCGCTTTATGGTCGTGGAAGGTATTTGAGGGGAAAAGCAGTCATATATACCCGGTTTCTGTCGCTTTATGGTCGTGGAAGGTATTTGAGGGGAAAAGCAGTCATATATACCCGGTTTCTGTCGCTTTATGGTCGTGGAAGGTATTTGAGGGGAAAAGCAGTCATATATACCCGGTTTCTGTCGCTTTATGGTCGTGGAAGGTATTTGAGGGGAAAAGCAGTCATATATACCCGGTTCCTGTCGCTTTATGGTCGTGGAAGGTATTTGAGGGGAAAAGCAGTCATATATACCCGGTTTCTGTCGCTTTATGGTCGTGGAAGGTATTTGAGGGGAAAAGCAGTCATATATACCCGGTTTCTGTCGCTTTATGGTCGTGGAAGGTATTTGAGGGGAAAAGCAGTCATATATACCCGGTTTCTGTCGCTTTATGGTCGTGGAAGGTATTTGAGGGGAAAAGCAGTCATATATACCCGGTTTCTGTCGCTTTATGGTCGTGGAAGGTATTTGAGGGGAAAAGCAGTCATATATACCCGGTTTCTGTCGCTTTATGGTCGTGGAAGGTATTTGAGGGGAAAAGCAGTCATATATACCCGGTTTCTGTCGCTTTATGGTCGTGGAAGGTATTTGAGGGGAAAAGCAGTCATATATACCCGGTTTCTGTCGCTTTATGGTCGTGGAAGGTATTTGAGGGGAAAAGCAGTCATATATACCCGGTTCCTGTCGCTTTATGGTCGTGGAAGGTATTTGAGGGGAAAAGCAGTCATATATACCCGGTTTCTGTCGCTTTATGGTCGTGGAAGGTATTTGAGGGGAAAAGCAGTCATATATACCCGGTTCCTGTCGCTTTATGGTCGTGGAAGGTATTTGAGGGGAAAAGCAGTCATATATACCCGGTTTCTGTCGCTTTATGGTCGTGGAAGGTATTTGAGGGGAAAAGCAGTCATATATACCCGGTTCCTGTCGCTTTATGGTCGTGGAAGGTATTTGAGGGGAAAAGCAGTCATATATACCCGGTTTCTGTCGCTTTATGGTCGTGGAAGGTATTTGAGGGGAAAAGCAGTCATATATACCCGGTTCCTGTCGCTTTATGGTCGTGGAAGGTATTTGAGGGGAAAAGCAGTCATATATACCCGGTTCCTGTCGCTTTATGGTCGTGGAAGGTATTTGAGGGGAAAAGCAGTCATATATACCCGGTTTCTGTCGCTTTATGGTCGTGGAAGGTATTTGAGGGGAAAAGCAGTCATATATACCCGGTTTCTGTCGCTTTATGGTCGTGGAAGGTATTTGAGGGGAAAAGCAGTCATATATACCCGGTTTCTGTCGCTTTATGGTCGTGGAAGGTATTTGAGGGGAAAAGCAGTCATATATACCCGGTTCCTGTCGCTTTATGGTCGTGGAAGGTATTTGAGGGGAAAAGCAGTCATATATACCCGGTTCCTGTCGCTTTATGGTCGTGGAAGGTATTTGAGGGGAAAAGCAGTCATATATACCCGGTTCCTGTCGCTTTATGGTCGTGGAAGGTATTTGAGGGGAAAAGCAGTCATATATACCCGGTTCCTGTCGCTTTATGGTCGTGGAAGGTATTTGAGGGGAAAAGCAGTCATATATACCCGGTTCCTGTCGCTTTATGGTCGTGGAAGGTATTTGAGGGGAAAAGCAGTCATATATACCCGGTTTCTGTCGCTTTATGGTCGTGGAAGGTATTTGAGGGGAAAAGCAGTCATATATACCCGGTTCTGTCGCTTTATGGTCGTGGAAGGTATTTGAGGGGAAAAGCAGTCATATATACCCGGTTTCTGTCGCTTTATGGTCGTGGAAGGTATTTGAGGGGAAAAGCAGTCATATATACCCGGTTTCTGTCGCTTTATGGTCGTGGAAGGTATTTGAGGGGAAAAGCAGTCACATATACCCGGTTCCTGTCGCTTTATGGTCGTGGAAGGTATTTGAGGGGAAAAGCAGTCATATATACCCGGTTTCTGTCGCTTTATGGTCGTGGAAGGTATTTGAGGGGAAAAGCAGTCATATATACCCGGTTTCTGTCGCTTTATGGTCGTGGAAGGTATTTGAGGGGAAAAGCAGTCATATATACCCGGTTTCTGTCGCTTTATGGTCGTGGAAGGTATTTGAGGGGAAAAGCAGTCATATATACCCGGTTCCTGTCGCTTTATGGTCGTGGAAGGTATTTGAGGGGAAAAGCAGTCATATATACCCGGTTCCTGTCGCTTTATGGTCGTGGAAGGTATTTGAGGGGAAAAGCAGTCATATATACCCGGTTTCTGTCGCTTTATGGTCGTGGAAGGTATTTGAGGGGAAAAGCAGTCATATATACCCGGTTCCTGTCGCTTTATGGTCGTGGAAGGTATTTGAGGGGAAAAGCAGTCATATATACCCGGTTTCTGTCGCTTTATGGTCGTGGAAGGTATTTGAGGGGAAAAGCAGTCATATATACCCGGTTCCTGTCGCTTTATGGTCGTGGAAGGTATTTGAGGGGAAAAGCAGTCATATATACCCGGTTTCTGTCGCTTTATGGTCGTGGAAGGTATTTGAGGGGAAAAGCAGTCATATATACCCGGTTTCTGTCGCTTTATGGTCGTGGAAGGTATTTGAGGGGAAAAGCAGTCATATATACCCGGTTCCTGTCGCTTTATGGTCGTGGAAGGTATTTGAGGGGAAAAGCAGTCATATATACCCGGTTTCTGTCGCTTTATGGTCGTGGAAGGTATTTGAGGGGAAAAGCAGTCATATATACCCGGTTCCTGTCGCTTTATGGTCGTGGAAGGTATTTGAGGGGAAAAGCAGTCATATATACCCGGTTTCTGTCGCTTTATGGTCGTGGAAGGTATTTGAGGGGAAAAGCAGTCATATATACCCGGTTCCTGTCGCTTTATGGTCGTGGAAGGTATTTGAGGGGAAAAGCAGTCATATATACCCGGTTTCTGTCGCTTTATGGTCGTGGAAGGTATTTGAGGGGAAAAGCAGTCATATATACCCGGTTTCTGTCGCTTTATGGTCGTGGAAGGTATTTGAGGGGAAAAGCAGTCATATATACCCGGTTTCTGTCGCTTTATGGTCGTGGAAGGTATTTGAGGGGAAAAGCAGTCATATATACCCGGTTTCTGTCGCTTTATGGTCGTGGAAGGTATTTGAGGGGAAAAGCAGTCATATATACCCGGTTTCTGTCGCTTTATGGTCGTGGAAGGTATTTGAGGGGAAAAGCAGTCATATATACCCGGTTTCTGTCGCTTTATGGTCGTGGAAGGTATTTGAGGGGAAAAGCAGTCATATATACCCGGTTTCTGTCGCTTTATGGTCGTGGAAGGTATTTGAGGGGAAAAGCAGTCATATATACCCGGTTTCTGTCGCTTTATGGTCGTGGAAGGTATTTGAGGGGAAAAGCAGTCATATATACCCGGTTCCTGTCGCTTTATGGTCGTGGAAGGTATTTGAGGGGAAAAGCAGTCATATATACCCGGTTTCTGTCGCTTTATGGTCGTGGAAGGTATTTGAGGGGAAAAGCAGTCATATATACCCGGTTCCTGTCGCTTTATGGTCGTGGAAGGTATTTGAGGGGAAAAGCAGTCATATATACCCGGTTCCTGTCGCTTTATGGTCGTGGAAGGTATTTGAGGGGAAAAGCAGTCATATATACCCGGTTTCTGTCGCTTTATGGTCGTGGAAGGTATTTGAGGGGAAAAGCAGTCATATATACCCGGTTTCTGTCGCTTTATGGTCGTGGAAGGTATTTGAGGGGAAAAGCAGTCATATATACCCGGTTTCTGTCGCTTTATGGTCGTGGAAGGTATTTGAGGGGAAAAGCAGTCATATATACCCGGTTTCTGTCGCTTTATGGTCGTGGAAGGTATTTGAGGGGAAAAGCAGTCATATATACCCGGTTTCTGTCGCTTTATGGTCGTGGAAGGTATTTGAGGGGAAAAGCAGTCATATATACCCGGTTCCTGTCGCTTTATGGTCGTGGAAGGTATTTGAGGGGAAAAGCAGTCATATATACCCGGTTTCTGTCGCTTTATGGTCGTGGAAGGTATTTGAGGGGAAAAGCAGTCATATATACCCGGTTTCTGTCGCTTTATGGTCGTGGAAGGTATTTGAGGGGAAAAGCAGTCATATATACCCGGTTTCTGTCGCTTTATGGTCGTGGAAGGTATTTGAGGGGAAAAGCAGTCATATATACCCGGTTTCTGTCGCTTTATGGTCGTGGAAGGTATTTGAGGGGAAAAGCAGTCATATATACCCGGTTCCTGTCGCTTTATGGTCGTGGAAGGTATTTGAGGGGAAAAGCAGTCATATATACCCGGTTTCTGTCGCTTTATGGTCGTGGAAGGTATTTGAGGGGAAAAGCAGTCATATACACCCGGTTCCTGTCGCTTTATGGTCGTGGAAGGTATTTGAGGGGAAAAGCAGTCATATATACCCGGTTTCTGTCGCTTTATGGTCGTGGAAGGTATTTGAGGGGAAAAGCAGTCATATATACCCGGTTCCTGTCGCTTTATGGTCGTGGAAGGTATTTGAGGGGAAAAGCAGTCATATATACCCGGTTTCTGTCGCTTTATGGTCGTGGAAGGTATTTGAGGGGAAAAGCAGTCATATATACCCGGTTCCTGTCGCTTTATGGTCGTGGAAGGTATTTGAGGGGAAAAGCAGTCATATATACCCGGTTTCTGTCGCTTTATGGTCGTGGAAGGTATTTGAGGGGAAAAGCAGTCATATATACCCGGTTTCTGTCGCTTTATGGTCGTGGAAGGTATTTGAGGGGAAAAGCAGTCATATATACCCGGTTTCTGTCGCTTTATGGTCGTGGAAGGTATTTGAGGGGAAAAGCAGTCATATATACCCGGTTCCTGTCGCTTTATGGTCGTGGAAGGTATTTGAGGGGAAAAGCAGTCATATATACCCGGTTCCTGTCGCTTTATGGTCGTGGAAGGTATTTGAGGGGAAAAGCAGCCATATATACCCGGTTTCTGTCGCTTTATGGTCGTGGAAGGTATTTGAGGGGAAAAGCAGTCATATATACCCGGTTTCTGTCGCTTTATGGTCGTGGAAGGTATTTGAGGGGAAAAGCAGTCATATATACCCGGTTTCTGTCGCTTTATGGTCGTGGAAGGTATTTGAGGGGAAAAGCAGTCATATATACCCGGTTTCTGTCGTTTTATGGTCGTGGAAGGTATTTGAGGGGAAAAGCAGTCATATATACCCGGTTTCTGTCGCTTTATGGTCGTGGAAGGTATTTGAGGGGAAAAGCAGTCATATATACCCGGTTTCTGTCGCTTTATGGTCGTGGAAGGTATTTGAGGGGAAAAGCAGTCATATATACCCGGTTTCTGTCGCTTTATGGTCGTGGAAGGTATTTGAGGGGAAAAGCAGTCATATATACCCGGTTTCTATCGCTTTATGGTCGTGGAAGGTATTTGAGGGGAAAAGCAGTCATATATACCCGGTTTCTGTCGCTTTATGGTCGTGGAAGGTATTTGAGGGGAAAAGCAGTCAAATATACCCGGTCGCTTTATGGTCGTGGAAGGTATTTGAGGGGAAAAGCAGTCATATATACGGCCCGGTTGTGTCGTCGTTTCATGGTCGTGGAAGGTATTTGAGGGGAAAAGCAGTCATATATACCCGGTTCCTGTCGCTTTATGGTCGTGGAAGGTATTTGAGGGGAAAAGCAGTCATATATACCCGGTTTCTGTCGCTTTATGGTCGTGGAAGGTATTTGAGGGGAAAAGCAGTCATATACACCCGGTTTCTGTCGTTTTATGGTCGTGGAAGGTATTTGAGGGGAAAAGCAGTCATATACACCCGGTTTCTGTCGCTTTATGGTCGTGGAAGGTATTTGAGGGGAAAAGCAGTCATATATACCCGGTTTCTGTCGCTTTATGGTCGTGGAAGGTATTTGAGGGGAAAAGCAGTCATATATACCCGGTTTCTGTCGTTTTATGGTCGTGGAAGGTATTTGAGGGGAAAAGCAGTCATATATACCCGGTTTCTGT
Organism: Penaeus vannamei; assembly: GCF_042767895.1. Taxonomy (NCBI): domain Eukaryota; kingdom Metazoa; phylum Arthropoda; class Malacostraca; order Decapoda; family Penaeidae; genus Penaeus; species Penaeus vannamei. The sequence continues at coordinate 582,767 of NC_091553.1, forward strand.
CGCTTTATGGTCGTGGAAGGTATTTGAGGGGAAAAGCAGTCACATATACCCGGTTCCTGTCGTTTTATGGTCGTGGAAGGTATTTGAGGGGAAAAGCAGTCATATATACCCGGTTTCTGTCGCTTTATGGTCGTGGAAGGTATTTGAGGGGAAAAGCAGTCATATATACCCGGTTTCTGTCGCTTTATGGTCGTGGAAGGTATTTGAGGGGAAAAGCAGTCATATATACCCGGTTCCTGTCGCTTTATGGTCGTGGAAGGTATTTGAGGGGAAAAGCAGTCATATACACCCGGTTTCTGTCGCTTTATGGTCGTGGAAGGTATTTGAGGGGAAAAGCAGTCATATACACCCGGTTTCTGTTGTTTTATGGTCGTGGAAGGTATTTGAGGGGAAAAGCAGTCATATACACCCGGTTCCTGTCGCTTTATGGTCGTGGAAGGTATTTGAGGGGAAAAGCAGTCATATATACCCGGTTTCTGTCGCTTTATGGTCGTGGAAGGTATTTGAGGGGAAAAGCAGTCATATATACCCGGTTTCTGTCGCTTTATGGTCGTGGAAGGTATTTGAGGGGAAAAGCAGTCATATATACCCGGTTTCTGTCGCTTTATGGTCGTGGAAGGTATTTGAGGGGAAAAGCAGTCATATATACCCGGTTTCTGTCGCTTTATGGTCGTGGAAGGTATTTGAGGGGAAAAGCAGTCATATATACCCGGTTTCTGTCGCTTTATGGTCGTGGAAGGTATTTGAGGGGAAAAGCAGTCATATACACCCGGTTTCTGTTGTTTTATGGTCGTGGAAGGTATTTGAGGGGAAAAGCAGTCATATATACCCGGTTTCTATCGCTTTATGGTCGTGGAAGGTATTTGAGGGGAAAAGCAGTCATATATACCCGGTTTCTGTCGCTTTATGGTCGTGGAAGGTATTTGAGGGGAAAAGCGGTCATATATACCCGGTTTCTGTTGTTTTATGGTCGTGGAAGGTATTTGAGGGGAAAAGCAGTCATATACACCCGGTTTCTGTTGTTTTATGGTCGTGGAAGGTATTTGAGGGGAAAAGCAGTCATATATACCCGGTTTCTGTTGTTTTATGGTCGTGGAAGGTATTTGAGGGGAAAAGCAGTCATATATACCCGGTTTCTGTTGTTTTATGGTCGTGGAAGGTATTTGAGGGGAAAAGCAGTCATATATACCCGGTTTCTGTCGCTTTATGGTCGTGGAAGGTATTTGAGGGGAAAAGCAGTCATATATACCCGGTTTCTGTCGCTTTATGGTCGTGGAAGGTATTTGAGGGGAAAAGCAGTCATATATACCCGGTTTCTGTCGCTTTATGGTCGTGGAAGGTATTTGAGGGGAAAAGCAGTCAAATATACCCGGTTCCTGTCGTTTTATGGTCGTGGAAGGTATTTGAGGGGAAAAGCAGTCAAATATACCCGGTTCCTGTCGCTTTATGGTCGTGGAAGGTATTTGAGGGGAAAAGCAGTCAAATATACCCGGTTCCTGTCGTTTTATGGTTGTGGAAGGTATTTGAGGGGAAAAGCAGTCATATACACCCGGTTCCTGTCGCTTTATGGTCGTGGAAGGTATTTGAGGGGAAAAGCAGCCATATATACCCGGTTCCTGTCGTTTTATGGTCGTGGAAGGTATTTGAGGGGAAAAGCAGTCAAATATACCCGGTTCCTGTCGCTTTATGGTCGTGGAAGGTATTTGAGGGGAAAAGCAGTCAAATATACCCGGTTCCTGTCGTTTTATGGTTGTGGAAGGTATTTGAGGGGAAAAGCAGTCATATACACCCGGTTCCTGTCGCTTTATGGTCGTGGAAGGTATTTGAGGGGAAAAGCAGCCATATATACCCGGTTCCTGTCGCTTTATGGTCGTGGAAGGTATTTGAGGGGAAAAGCAGTCACATATACCCGGTTTCTGTTGTTTTATGGTCGTGGAAGGTATTTGAGGGGAAAAGCAGTCATATATACCCGGTTTCTGTTGTTTTATGGTCGTGGAAGGTATTTGAGGGGAAAAGCAGTCAAATATACCCGGTTCCTGTCGTTTTATGGTCGTGGAAGGTATTTGAGGGGAAAAGCAGTCATATATACCCGGTTTCTGTCGCTTTATGGTCGTGGAAGGTATTTGAGGGGAAAAGCAGTCAAATATACCCGGTTCCTGTCGCTTTATGGTCGTGGAAGGTATTTGAGGGGAAAAGCAGTCATATATACCCGGTTTCTGTCGCTTTATGGTCGTGGAAGGTATTTGAGGGGAAAAGCAGTCATATATACCCGGTTTCTGTCGCTTTATGGTCGTGGAAGGTATTTGAGGGGAAAAGCAGTCATATATACCCGGTTCCTGTCGCTTTATGGTCGTGGAAGGTATTTGAGGGGAAAAGCAGTCACATATACCCGGTTCCTGTCGCTTTATGGTCGTGGAAGGTATTTGAGGGGAAAAGCAGTCATATATACCCGGTTCCTGTCGCTTTATGGTCGTGGAAGGTATTTGAGGGGAAAAGCAGTCATATATACCCGGTTCCTGTCGCTTTATGGTCGTGGAAGGTATTTGAGGGGAAAAGCAGTCATATATACCCGGTTCCTGTCGCTTTATGGTCGTGGAAGGTATTTGAGGGGAAAAGCAGTCATATATACCCGGTTCCTGTCGCTTTATGGTCGTGGAAGGTATTTGAGGGGAAAAGCAGTCACATATACCCGGTTCCTGTCGCTTTATGGTCGTGGAAGGTATTTGAGGGGAAAAGCAGTCACATATACCCGGTTCCTGTCGCTTTATGGTCGTGGAAGGTATTTGAGGGGAAAAGCAGCCATATATACCCGGTTTCTGTCGCTTTATGGTCGTGGAAGGTATTTGAGGGGAAAAGCAGTCATATATACCCGGTTTCTGTTGTTTTATGGTCGTGGAAGGTATTTGAGGGGAAAAGCAGTCATATATACCCGGTTTCTGTCGCTTTATGGTCGTGGAAGGTATTTGAGGGGAAAAGCAGTCATATATACCCGGTTCCTGTCGCTTTATGGTCGTGGAAGGTATTTGAGGGGAAAAGCAGTCATATATACCCGGTTTCTGTCGCTTTATGGTCGTGGAAGGTATTTGAGGGGAAAAGCAGTCATATATACCCGGTTTCTGTCGCTTTATGGTCGTGGAAGGTATTTGAGGGGAAAAGCAGCCATATATACCCGGTTTCTGTCGCTTTATGGTCGTGGAAGGTATTTGAGGGGAAAAGCAGTCATATATACCCGGTTTCTGTTGTTTTATGGTCGTGGAAGGTATTTGAGGGGAAAAGCAGTCATATATACCCGGTTTCTGTCGCTTTATGGTCGTGGAAGGTATTTGAGGGGAAAAGCAGTCATATATACCCGGTTTCTGTCGCTTTATGGTCGTGGAAGGTATTTGAGGGGAAAAGCAGTCATATATACCCGGTTTCTGTCGCTTTATGGTCGTGGAAGGTATTTGAGGGGAAAAGCAGTCATATATACCCGGTTTCTGTCGCTTTATGGTCGTGGAAGGTATTTGAGGGGAAAAGCAGTCATATATACCCGGTTTCTGTCGCTTTATGGTCGTGGAAGGTATTTGAGGGGAAAAGCAGTCATATATACCCGGTTTCTGTCGCTTTATGGTCGTGGAAGGTATTTGAGGGGAAAAGCAGTCATATATACCCGGTTCCTGTCGCTTTATGGTCGTGGAAGGTATTTGAGGGGAAAAGCAGTCATATATACCCGGTTCCTGTCGCTTTATGGTCGTGGAAGGTATTTGAGGGGAAAAGCAGTCATATATACCCGGTTCCTGTCGCTTTATGGTCGTGGAAGGTATTTGAGGGGAAAAGCAGTCATATATACCCGGTTTCTGTCGTTTTATGGTCGTGGAAGGTATTTGAGGGGAAAAGCAGCCATATATACCCGGTTTCTGTCGCTTTATGGTCGTGGAAGGTATTTGAGGGGAAAAGCAGTCATATATACCCGGTTCCTGTCGCTTTATGGTCGTGGAAGGTATTTGAGGGGAAAAGTAGTCATATATACCCGGTTCCTGTCGCTTTATGGTTGTGGAAGGTATTTGAGGGGAAAAGTAGTCATATATACCCGGTTCCTGTCGCTTTATGGTCGTGGAAGGTATTTGAGGGGAAAAGCAGTCATATATACCCGGTTTCTGTCGTTTTATGGTCGTGGAAGGTATTTGAGGGGAAAAGCAGTCATATATACCCGGTTTCTGTCGCTTTATGGTCGTGGAAGGTATTTGAGGGGAAAAGCAGTCATATATACCCGGTTTCTGTCGCTTTATGGTCGTGGAAGGTATTTGAGGGGAAAAGCAGTCATATATACCCGGTTTCTGTCGCTTTATGGTCGTGGAAGGTATTTGAGGGGAAAAGCAGTCATATATACCCGGTTTCTGTCGCTTTATGCTCGTGGAAGGTATTTGAGGGGAAAAGCAGTCATATATACCCGGTTTCTGTCGCTTTATGGTCGTGGAAGGTATTTGAGGGGAAAAGCAGTCATATATACCCGGTTTCTGTCGCTTTATGCTCGTGGAAGGTATTTGAGGGGAAAAGCAGTCATATATACACGGTTTCTGTCGCTTTATGGTCGTGGAAGGTATTTGAGGGGAAAAGCAGTCATATATACCCGGTTTCTGTCGTTTTATGGTCGTGGAAGGTATTTGAGGGGAAAAGCAGCCATATATACCCGGTTTCTGTCGCTTTATGGTCGTGGAAGGTATTTGAGGGGAAAAGTAGTCATATATACCCGGTTTCTGTCGCTTTATGCTCGTGGAAGGTATTTGAGGGGAAAAGCAGTCACATATACCCGGTTCCTGTCGTTTTATGGTTGTGGAAGGTATTTGAGGGGAAAAGCAGTCATATATACACGGTTTCTGTCGCTTTATGGTCGTGGAAGGTATTTGAGGGGAAAAGCAGTCATATATACACGGTTTCTGTCGCTTTATGGTCGTGGAAGGTATTTGAGGGGAAAAGCAGTCATATATACACGGTTTCTGTCGTTTTATGGTCGTGGAAGGTATTTGAGGGGAAAAGCAGTCATATATACCCGGTTCCTGTCGCTTTATGGTCGTGGAAGGTATTTGAGGGGAAAAGCAGTCATATATACACGGTTTCTGTCGCTTTATGGTCGTGGAAGGTATTTGAGGGGAAAAGCAGTCATATATACACGGTTTCTGTCGTTTTATGGTCGTGGAAGGTATTTGAGGGGAAAAGCAGTCATATATACCCGGTTCCTGTCGCTTTATGGTCGTGGAAGGTATTTGAGGGGAAAAGCAGTCATATATACACGGTTTCTGTCGCTTTATGGTCGTGGAAGGTATTTGAGGGGAAAAGCAGTCATATATACACGGTTTCTGTCGTTTTATGGTCGTGGAAGGTATTTGAGGGGAAAAGCAGTCATATATACCCGGTTCCTGTCGCTTTATGCTCGTGGAAGGTATTTGAGGGGAAAAGCAGTCATATATACACGGTTTCTGTCGCTTTATGGTCGTGGAAGGTATTTGAGGGGAAAAGCAGTCATATATACACGGTTTCTGTCGTTTTATGGTCGTGGAAGGTATTTGAGGGGAAAAGCAGCCATATATACCCGGTTCCTGTCGCTTTATGGTCGTGGAAGGTATTTGAGGGGAAAAGCAGTCATATATACCCGGTTCCTGTCGTTTTATGGTCGTGGAAGGTATTTGAGGGGAAAAGCAGTCATATATACCCGGTTCCTGTCGCTTTATGGTCGTGGAAGGTATTTGAGGGGAAAAGCAGTCATATATACCCGGTTTCTGTCGCTTTATGGTCGTGGAAGGTATTTGAGGGGAAAAGCAGTCATATCTACCCGGTTCCTGTCGTTTTATGGTCGTGGAAGGTATTTGAGGGGAAAAGCAGTCATATATACCCGGTTTCTATCGCTTTATGGTCGTGGAAGGTATTTGAGGGGAAAAGCAGTCATATCTACCCGGTTCCTGTCGTTTTATGGTCGTGGAAGGTATTTGAGGGGAAAAGCAGTCATATATACCCGGTTTCTGTCGCTTTATGGTCGTGGAAGGTATTTGAGGGGAAAAGCAGTCATATATACCCGGTTTCTGTCGCTTTATGGTCGTGGAAGGTATTTGAGGGGAAAAGCAGTCATATATACCCGGTCCCTGTCGCTTTATGGTCGTGGAAGGTATTTGAGGGGAAAAGCAGTCATATATACCCGGTCCCTGTCGCTTTATGGTCGTGGAAGGTATTTGAGGGGAAAAGCAGTCATATATACCCGGTTCCTGTCGCTTTATGGTCGTGGAAGGCATTTGAGGGGAAAAGCAGTCATATATACCCGGTTTCTGTCGCTTTATGGTCGTGGAAGGTATTTGAGGGGAAAAGCAGTCATATATACCCGGTTTCTATCGCTTTATGGTCGTGGAAGGTATTTGAGGGGAAAAGCAGTCATATATACCCGGTTTCTATCGCTTTATGGTCGTGGAAGGTATTTGAGGGGAAAAGCAGTCATATATACCCGGTTTCTGTCGTTTTATGGTCGTGGAAGGTATTTGAGGGGAAAAGCAGTCATATACACCCGGTTCCTGTCGCTTTATGGTCGTGGAAGGTATTTGAGGGGAAAAGCAGTCATATATACCCGGTTCCTGTCGCTTTATGGTCGTGGAAGGTATTTGAGGGGAAAAGCAGTCATATATACCCGGTTCCTGTCGCTTTATGGTCGTGGAAGGTATTTGAGGGGAAAAGCAGTCATATATACCCGGTTTCTATCGCTTTATGGTCGTGGAAGGTATTTGAGGGGAAAAGCAGTCATATATACCCGGTTTCTATCGCTTTATGGTCGTGGAAGGTATTTGAGGGGAAAAGCAGTCATATAAACCCGGTTTCTGTCGTTTTATGGTCGTGGAAGGTATTTGAGGGGAAAAGCAGTCATATATACCCGGTTTCTGTCGTTTTATGGTCGTGGAAGGTATTTGAGGGGAAAAGCAGTCATATATACCCGGTTTCTGTCGTTTTATGGTCGTGGAAGGTATTTGAGGGGAAAAGCAGTCATATATACCCGGTTTCTGTCGTTTTATGGTCGTGGAAGGTATTTGAGGGGAAAAGCAGCCATATATACCCGGTTTCTGTCGCTTTATGGTCGTGGAAGGTATTTGAGGGGAAAAGCAGCCATATATACCCGGTTCCTGTCGTTTTATGGTCGTGGAAGGTATTTGAGGGGAAAAGCAGTCATATATACCCGGTTTCTGTCGTTTTATGGTCGTGGAAGGTATTTGAGGGGAAAAGCAGTCATATATACCCGGTTTCTATCGCTTTATGGTCGTGGAAGGTATTTGAGGGGAAAAGCAGTCATATATACCCGGTTTCTGTCGCTTTATGGTCGTGGAAGGTATTTGAGGGGAAAAGCAGTCATATATACCCGGTTTCTGTCGTTTTATGGTCGTGGAAGGTATTTGAGGGGAAAAGCAGCCATATATACCCGGTTTCTGTCGCTTTATGGTCGTGGAAGGTATTTGAGGGGAAAAGCAGTCTTATATACCCGGTTTCTGTCGTTTTATGGTCGTGGAAGGTATTTGAGGGGAAAAGCAGTCATATATACCCGGTTTCTGTCGTTTTATGGTCGTGGAAGGTATTTGAGGGGAAAAGCAGTCATATATACCCGGTTCCTGTCGCTTTATGGTCGTGGAAGGTATTTGAGGGGAAAAGCAGTCATATATACCCGGTTCCTGTCGCTTTATGGTCGTGGAAGGTATTTGAGGGGAAAAGCAGTCATATATACCCGGTTTCTGTCGCTTTATGGTCGTGGAAGGTATTTGAGGGGAAAAGCAGCCATATATACCCGGTTTCTGTCGCTTTATGGTCGTGGAAGGTATTTGAGGGGAAAAGCAGCCATATATACCCGGTTTCTGTCGCTTTATGGTCGTGGAAGGTATTTGAGGGGAAAAGCAGTCATATATACCCGGTTTCTATCGCTTTATGGTCGTGGAAGGTATTTGAGGGGAAAAGCAGCCATATATACCCGGTTTCTGTCGCTTTATGGTCGTGGAAGGTATTTGAGGGGAAAAGCAGTCATATATACCCGGTTTCTGTCGCTTTATGGTCGTGGAAGGTATTTGAGGGGAAAAGCAGTCATATATACCCGGTTTCTGTCGCTTTATGGTCGTGGAAGGTATTTGAGGGGAAAAGCAGTCATATATACCCGGTTTCTGTCGCTTTATGGTCGTGGAAGGTATTTGAGGGGAAAAGCAGTCATATATACCCGGTTTCTGTCGCTTTATGATCGTGGAAGGTATTTGAGGGGAAAAGCAGTCATATATACCCGGTTCCTGTCGCTTTATGGTCGTGGAAGGTATTTGAGGGGAAAAGCAGTCATATATACCCGGTTTCTGTCGCTTTATGATCGTGGAAGGTATTTGAGGGGAAAAGCAGTCATATATACCCGGTTCCTGTCGTTTTATGCTCGTGGAAGGTATTTGAGGGGAAAAGCAGTCATATATACCCGGTTTCTGTCGCTTTATGGTCGTGGAAGGTATTTGAGGGGAAAAGCAGTCATATATACCCGGTTTCTATCGCTTTATGGTCGTGGAAGGTATTTGAGGGGAAAAGCAGTCACATATACCCGGTTTCTGTCGCTTTCTGGCTCTTCTTTGACGTAAATTCCCCCTTTTTCCCCTTTGGCCTCAAGACGTAATTTCTTAGAGAGGGTCGTGGAGTCAGGGTCGAGTTCAGGTCGTTTGGAAAGGAGAGAGAGAGAGCTTCACCATTTTGGGAAAGAGAGAGGAGGCGGTATTTCAAAACCTTTTCTTTTTCTTTCTAGGTTTTTATGATGCGAGGAGGAAAAAAAAAGAGTTCAAAGAGGAGAAAGATAATTAGTTAATGGAATGAAAGGAAGAGGGGAGGGAATTAATGGATTAGAGAGGGTCGTACTCGAGGTCGGGTCGTCGTTCAAAGAGAAGAGAGAATTGTCGCTTTTCTTTTTTTTTGGGGGGGGGGAAGGGGGAGAAATGACTTTGGAAGGAAAATTCAAGGTCGTGAAAAGTTGGAGAGTTGAGAAAATACGACAAAAGTAAGTAAGAATTGTCGCTAGGGGGGGATGGGGTGGGGG
>NC_091553.1:611821-614321 GCF_042767895.1 Penaeus vannamei
AGAGATGGAGAGAGAAAGAAAGAAAATGAAAGGAAGAGAGAGAGAGAGAGTTGGGGAAGAGAAAGAGAGAGGAGAGAGCTAGGAAGAGCGATAGAGACAAACCAAAAAGAGAGATAAAGGTCGAGAGAACGAGAGAGGGGCGAGTGGGTGGTAGGGATGGAATGAGAGAAAGAGAAAGCGAGAGAAAGAGGAAAGAAGAAGGATGGAAAAGACAGACGAGGATACAGAACAAAAGAAATCAAAAGACAAAACAGAGAAACTGCAGCGAGGGAGGCAGGAAGAGCCTAATGAACCAAAAAAATAAAAAATAAAAGACAAAGAAAAGAAAATTAAACCAAGACCATCATACACGGAACACAGGAACACAAGACAAAAACGCCAAACCGAAGGAAATTGATATTTCTGACAAAGAGAAGCGAAGAGAGAGAGCGTGTGGGTCGATTTCACCGAGGAAATAACAAACACGAGATGTCTGTACATATAAATCGATCATAAAGATTCGGAAACTTTATCCTTTTCAGAATGAGATTCAGCGTAATAAAAGTGTAAAATAAATAAAATAACACGCATAATAAAGTGTAAAATAACATGCATAATATAAGTGTAAAATAAAGTTACAACACAATGAGACGTGAAAGTTTTTTTTCTCTCTTTTATGCTTTGTTAATGCGGAATATAATAATCGTAATAAGTTATAGGCAGACGTTGAGAGAAGTTTAACAAGAACTTCCAGATTGTATAGGACCCCGCCACCCACCCACCCCCCAACTCCAAGCCCCCGCTCCCGTGTACAAGATTTTCAAAAGATTAAAGATTTAGCTTTACTTCCATTTGTTACAATAGATATTCTTTGCTGTGACATGCTGTCTGTTTTATTTTGCCCAAATCTCCCCCTGTGTGCAAGGAGTGGCCGGGGTTACCACTCACTGGCCGGGCGTGGGATTGAACGCAGGTCAGCAAGGGTTAAATGAGGTCAAATTTTTGAAAAGGTAAGAATGAGAATTTATATCGATGCAAGAGATGTATTTAACCGGTATTACTGACGATAGATAGAATCGAAACCGGTTCAATATATCGCTTGTTTTGTGAAAATATTAATTATATTAATTACGGAGATAGAATCGAAACAGGTTCAATATATCGCTTGTATTGTGAAAATACTCATTCTCATTCTTACTTTTTCTACGTTTGTCAACATGAATACGGTTCATGAGGTCATAACTGTGGCATCATAGGCACCCGGGTGTCTTCGCCTACTGGGCCAGTGAGAAAAAAAAAGAAAAAAAAGATTGCTAAAGAGTTTTACTTTTTTACTTTCCTTTTTCTTTGGAGATAAGGAGGCGAAAAATTGATTAGTTGTTAAAAGTTTGGTGTTAATCCAACGAGAAGGAGTATCATGAAATGTGTGAGTGTGTGTGTGTGTGCGTGTGTGTGTGTGTGTGTGTGTGTGCGTGTGTGTGTGTGTGTGTGTGTGTGTGTGTGTGTGTGTGTGTGTGTGTGTGTGTGTGTGTGTGCGTGTGTGTGTGTGTGTGTGTGTGTGTGTGTGTGTGTGTGCGTGTGTGTGTGTGTGCGTATGTGTGTGTGTGTGTGTGCGTGCGTGTGTGTGTGTGTGTGTGTGTGTGTGTGTGCGTGTGTGTGTGTGTGTGCATGTATAAAAAGTAAAAATATTTCTATATTCAATATTATCATCATCTTTATTAATTTTCTTTAATATTATTAATATTACTATCATTATCATTATCATTATCATTATTGATGTTATCATCATTATTATTATCATTATCATTATCATCATTGTTATAACTGTTTTGATTATCATTACTATCATTGTTGTTGTTCTTATTACTATTATTATCATTATCATTATCATTGTTGTTATCTATATAATCATCATTATTACCCCATCATCATCATCATCGCTATTGCCATTATCATCATTATTATCATCATTACTACCATCATCATTATTATCATTATTTTGACCAGTACTTAACAAAGTGAGCATTTAAACAAATAACCAAAGCCACAACCCACACCAAAGACAAATTCCCAATATGCAAATTACTCTCCAACACCAGAGAGCGAAGGTGAAAAAAACATTAATTATCGCTATAACATGAATGCTAATGGTTGTGATAAGAAGAGGTACAGCTATGGTAATAATAATAATAATGATAATAATGATAGTGATAATAATGATAATAATAACAGTGATGATAATGATAATGATTATAATAATGGTAGTGACAATAATGATAATAATAACAGTGATAATAATGATAATAATAACAGTGGTAATAATGATAATAATAATAGTGATAATAATGATAATAATAATAGTGATAATAATGATAATAATGATAATAATCATAGTGGAAATAATGATAATAATGATGATGGTGATTATATATAAAATATGAGAATAATGATAGAAATAAGAATAATTATAGCATTCTCTTTTTAAAACCCACAAAAGAAAAAAAAAAGAGACCATTTTTGC
>NC_091553.1:621821-626821 GCF_042767895.1 Penaeus vannamei
AAAAGAAGAAAAGGAGGAAGAGGAGAAACAAGAAGAAGAAGAAGAAAAGGAGGAGGAGAAACAAGAAGAAGAGGAGGAGGACCAACACCAAGGCTGCCCTGCATCCTCGTGTTCGCCAAAGTGTTACACTCACTCCGCTCGCCACTGACAGGAAATCACCAATGGACTCGAGAGCGGAATCGCCCCGGAATTCCTTGTACAGCTGACGATCGTGAAAATAAGGACAAAAAAATGACTTTCTTTCGGCCAGTTTGTTAACACATTAAATATTCATAATACAGACTTGCATTTACAATAAAGGAATACTCTAAATATTCATAATACAGACTTGCATTTACAATAAAGGAATACTCTAAATATTCATAATACAGACTTGTATATGCAATAAATGAATACTCATCTGTCAGTTTAGACATGCATAATAACCAGACAGAGTGATAGATAATTATATCTATCTATCAGATAGATACACGGATATGAGGAATGAGTCATTCTGAAGAAATCCATAACGCAAAAAAAAAAAAAAAATTGATTACATAGTTATTAGCTTAACTGCCATGTATTTCTGATGAAGACGTAATCGAAACCGGTCAAATACATCTCTTGTATTGTGAAGATATCCAGTCTCATTCATACCTTTTCTACATTTGTCAACATGGATGCGGTTCATTAACTGTTATTGTTAACGTCAACATCATCACACAAGAACATTCATAATTTTCATCATCACACTGATCACAAAAGAGCCACTGACTATCACTGTCATCACTTTAAAATCGCTATTTATTATTTGGATAAAAACGTCATCATCATCATCATACTCATCACCTAAAAAATAATGAACCTATTGACTACCAAAACGATTAATGATCATCAGAGTCATCACCTTAATATAGTCATCATTATGTATCATAGAGAAGAAATTATTACCATGGTCATTCATTATGTATCATAGAGAAGTAATTATCACCAAGGTCATTACCTGAAAAAGACATTAGCATAGTCATCGCCTTAGTCGTCATCATTAACGTCACAATTTTGCCAGATGAGAACCCCGGTTAGAGGGAATGAAATGAGAAGGGAAAAGAGTTGAGAATTCAGAGCTGAAAATCCTCTGTAGGGAGAGAGAGAAAGGGAGAAGAGCAGAGGAAGAGAGAGAAGGAGAAGAACAGATGGAGAGAGAAAGAGAAAAGAACAGAGAGAGAGAGGGAAGTTTGAACAAGAATAGAGGAAGAGAGGGAAGGGTGGAGAAGAGCAGAGGAAGAGAGGGAAGGATGGAGAAGAACGGAGGGAGAAAGGGAAGGGTGGAGAACGGAGAGAGAGAGGGAAGGGTAAAGAACAGAGGGAGAGAAGGGAGGGTGGAGAACAGAGGAACAGAGAAAGGGAGAAGAACAGAGGAAGAGAGGGAAGGATGGAGAACGGAGGGAGAGAGGGAAGGGTGGAGAACGGAGAGAGAGAGGGAAGGGTAAAGAACAGAGGGAGAGAAGGGAGGGTGGAGAGGAATAGATGGAGAGAGAAAGGGAGAAGAGCAGAGTGAGAGAGGAAAGGGCGGAGAAGAACAGAGGAAGAGAGGGAAGGGTGGAGAACGGAGGGAGAGAGGGAAGGGTAAAGAACAGAGGGAGAGAAGGGAGGGTGGAGAGGAATGGAGAAAGAGGACAATGGAGGGAGCTTGAAAGTGAGGGAGGAAAGGAGAGAAGAAAGGAGGGAGGAAGGGACAGCGAGAGATGGGAACACAACGAAATAAATAAAACACCATTTCCGTTGTTTAATAAGCTAACTAGAGCAGTCAGCTGCGAATTTCAAACAGCTGTTGGTTATATCACAACCACCGGTATATTGCAACAATAACCATAAGCCGAGATGAGTATGATGTAGTTCCTAATCATCATTTTAGTAAGCACTGTTCGAACAACTCTCATCAGCTGTAAAATATTCACTGTAACTATCACCATACACCATATCAAATTATATACCATACCATATACCATATCATATCATATACCATATATATTATACACCATACCATACACCATATCACATTGGTGTGTGTGATGAATACAGCTGTTAGTTATCATATCGTCATAAATCATTAATGATCGGGAAAATTACGCTGCAATTGGTTATTGATAAACTGTCATATATGCTAATGATAATTGAATTGCGGAATGCATACAGCAGGTAATTGCCATTGTAGTGGTGTACATAACAAAGGTAACTGACAATTAAGAAACACGTGACTATATATATATATATATATATATATATATATATATATATATATATATATATATATATATATATATATTGTAGGTTTTCAGGACTATTGGCTGTGGTGAACATAATCATTAGTTTATTATTATGTATTTTGAATTTTTTTCAGGATTCTTTGTTGTGGTGAAATTAATCTTTATGTCGAGAGGATGATGATGATGATGATGATGATGATAACATAGATGATGACGATGATGATAACATAGATGATGATGATGAAGATAACATAGATGGTGATGAAGATGATAACATAGATGATGATGATGATGATAACATAGATGATGATGATGAAGATAACATAGATGGTGATGAAGATGATAACATAGATGATGATGATGATAACATAGATGATGATGATGATGATGATAACATAGATGATGATGATGATGATAACATAGATGATGATGAAGATGATAACATAGATGATGATGATGATGATAACATTGATGATGATAATGATGATAACATAGATGATGATGATGATGATAACATAGATGATGATGATGATAACATTGATGATGATGATGAAGATAACATAGATGGTGATGAAGATGATAACATAGATGATGATGATAACATAGATGATGATGATGATGATAACATAGATGATGATGATGAAGATAACATAGATGGTGATGAAGATGATAACATAGATGATGATGATAACATAGATGATGATGATGATGATAACATAGATGATGATGATAATAACATAGATGATGATGATGATGATGATAATATGGATGATGATGATGATAACATAGATGAAGATGATAACATAGATGATGACGATAACATAGATGATGATGATAACATAGATGATGATAATTATGATCAGGTGATTCCTATTCTTTCCGCAAATTTTGGCAAGAAAAGTCCAATTTACCGGAAAATCAATAAGAAGAGGCAGTCGTTCAAAGTCTCTGTATTTCGTTTCCAATATTCTTTAATGTCAACTTCAAACAGAATGCTCGTGTGTCCTTCGTTTCATCTGAGTTTCTCTTTCCTTCTCTCTTTCCCTCTCTCCCTTCCTCCCTCCTCTACTTCCTCTCTTCCTGCCTTCCGTTTCTCCCTCCCTCCCTCCTCAATTCTCTTTCTCCCTACCTTCTGTTTCTCCCTCTCTCCCTCCCTCATCCTTCCCTCTCTCCCTACCTTCCGTCCCTCCATCCCTCCCTCCTCAACTCTCTTTCTCCCTACCTTCTGTTTCTCCTTCTCTCCCTCTCTCTCTTTCTCCCTCCCTCCCTCCTTCTTTCCCTCCCTCTCTTTCTCCCTCCTCCCCCCCCTCCCTCCCTCCCTCCCTCCCTCCCTCCCTCCTCCCCCCTCCCTCCCTCCCTCCCTCCCTCCCTCCCTCCCTCCTCCTTCCTTCCCTCCTCCCTCCCTCTCTCCATCCCTCTCTTTCTCCCTCCCTCCCTCCCTCCTTCCCTCCCTCCCTCCCACCCTTCTTCCTTCCTCCCTCCTCCCTCCCTCCCTCCCTCCCTTCCCTCCCTCTCTCCCTCCCTCTCTTTCTCCCTCCTCCCTCCCTCCCTCCCTCCCTCCGTCCCTCCCTCCCTGCCTGTTATACAAGAACCCCAGAGGATGCAAAGCGACATCATGGGCGTCCAATTAAACATATGAAACCAGACACAGTCGCTTTACCATAAACAACAGTTGAGAACAAATATGGCGGACTTTACGACAAACAAATGACGGTCGGAATGCGTCTGCGGACATGGCGCCGTCTGCCCGTGGACACTAAAGGCTTGTATCTCGTTTATTGTTCGCAAAAATGTCACTTAACTTTGTTAGATATCAGTAGGAGGCTTGTTCAGTATTGTTCTAAACAAAAATAAGCGCAAAACTTCCCAGATTGTGTCCGATACCACGAGCTGCTCTGAGTCGTCTGCAGTTAGCGATAACCGACGCGGCGTAAAACAGGATTTTTTTCCCGCCAAATTTTTTTTTTCCTTTTTTGGTCAACATCGTTATGATGGCGCCGCATAAGAATGAGGATTTCCGCCTTTTTTTTCCTTCCCTTTGACATGGAAAATATTTCTGCATGAAGCGCTGCCTGGCACTGACCACATAATCCCGAAGCCGCAGTTGTATTCACTGGACAAGTCGTTCGCTCGAGGAAGACATGACTGCAGCGGAAAATGCAAATGGCGGCCGCTCTTTGCTGCGCGTGTGTACGTACTTACATGCATACACGCGTGTGCATTTGTATACGTGTATATATGTCAATACGCACATATGCACACACACGTATAGATAGATAGCTAGATAGATGGATATATATATATATATATATATATATATATATATATATATATATATATATATATATACATACATATATATGTATATATATAAACACACATACATACATACGCACATACATACAAACATACATGTGCACATACCAGATAGATTTACAGACCGATGTATAAAGAGAAGAGTAAGTGAACACAACAATAAATAAAGCGAGACACATATTTATATATTTCTTTTTTTTCTATCAAAAGCAAAGCTCCTTACCAACTGACATTGTTCTGCACACAATCATATCTTTCTTTTTCCTTCGCGCTTTTTTGAGGTCATCCAGGCCATCGAGGTCAAAGTGCGAGTGAACCCTGGGCGAGGGTCGACCGAATCCGCGAGAAAGAGAGAGAGAAAGAGAGAGGGAGAGACAGAGAGAGGGAGAGAGGGAGAGACAGAGAGAGAAAGAGAGAAGGGGAGGGAGAGAGAAAGAA
>NC_091553.1:631821-636821 GCF_042767895.1 Penaeus vannamei
CCCTCCCCCTTCCTCCTCTCTCTATTTCTTCCTCTCCTTCTCTTTATTCTTAATCTACGCGTCCTCTCAACAAGATATTGTCAAATAGAAAGTTTCTGCTTTCACAATAACATTCTTTCCCCAACAGCTCGAAGGGGAGCGGTGGGGGAGGGAGGGAGAGGAGGGGGTGGGAGAGGAGAGGGGAGGGTTTGGGTAGAGGGGGTGGGAAAGGAGAGGTGGGGTTTGGGGTGGAGGGGGAGGGAGGGGGTGGAGGGGGTGAGAGAGGAGGGGGAGGGAGGGGGGTAGAGGGGGTGGGAGAGGAGGGGGTGGAGAGAGGTGGGAGGGGAGGGAGGAGGGAGGGGAGGGTGGAGGGTGGGAGAGGAGGGGGAGGGTTTGGGGAGGGTGGGAGAGGAGAGGGGGTTGGGGAGGGGTGGGAGGGTGGGTTGGGTGGTGGGGGTACGGTAAAGGGAGGAGGAGTGAAGGGGGGGTAGAGAGGGAGAGCGAGGTGCTTTGTCGTGGGTAGGGGGGGGGGTGTTATATGAGGAGGAAGTAAGGGTAAGGAAAGAGGTAGGTCTACCTGTAAGAGGATGTTAGGCAGGGGTGGGGTTAGGGTAGGGATTGGGGTGAGAAAATAGGGGATACTGAGGAGTTATGGGTAAGGGAGAAAGGTAGGGTGTAAGTGGGGAGAATGGGGTAGGGAGGGATAGAACTGAGGTAGATAGGATTATGGGGAGTAAGCAGATAGGTTGAGGAAGAGGGGGAGGAAGCAATAGTGTGAGGGAGAGTAGGAGGGAGTAGATATGGTGAGGGAGGAGGGAAGAAGCAATAGAGTAAGGGAGAGTAGGAGGGAGGGAGCAAGGGAGTGAGGGAGGGAGTAGATAGGATGAGGGAGGAGGGAGGAAGCAATAGAATGAGGAAGATTAAAGGCAGGGAGTAGATAGGATGAGGAGGAAGAGAAGGGAAGGAGTAATAGTGAGAGGAGAGTAGGAGGGAGTGAATAGATAGGGCAAGGGACGAGTAGACAGGGAGGAGGTAGGGTAAAAGGAGGGAGTAGATACAGTGAGGGAGAATAGGAGGGCGAGGGCGTGGGGGTGGGGGGGGGGGGTCTGGGGAGTCCCTCGCCGGTCGGACCTAAATCCAGGGTAGATTGGGCAGGTCTCTGGGGAGGCAGCTGGCTCAGGGGGGTCTCAGGGGAGGAGGGGAGGGGGAGGGGGTCTAGGTGAGGAGGGAGGGAGGGAGGAATCATGGAAGGAGGGGAGGGGGAGGAGGTCTAGGTAAGGAGGAGGTGGGACTCAGGGGTGAAGGGGGAGGAGGGGTCTAGGTAAGGAGGGGGAGGAGAGGGGATACAGGTAAGGAGGGGGAGGAGGAGGGACTCAGGGAAGGAGGGGAGGGGGAGGAGGTCTAGGTAAGGAGGAGGTGGGACTCAGGGGTGGAGGGGGAGGAGGGTGTCTAGGTAAGGAGGGGGAGGAGAGGGGATACAGGTAAGAAGGGGGGAGGGAGGAGTAGAGATCCCGGATTGTAGACCTATCCCGTGATTGGGAAATGTATCGACGAAGTTTCGAGAAGACGTAATTGATAGAACAGTAGATATCGAATATAGAATAACGACAGAGTTTGATTAAACGTATTCTGGTTGATTAGATTTAGCGTAAGAACAAGAAATGAATTAATATATTAACTAACTAGTGGATACATGCCCTTACGTTTTTTTGTTTGTTTGTTTGTTTGTTTTTTGCTTTTTGTTTTGTTTTTTGTTTTGTTTTCTCAGATATGTTATGGTTGATTATAAATGATGTATTGTACGTTTTTGTTTGTTTGTTTGTTTCTTCAACAGATATGTTATGGTTGATTATAAATGATATATTATACGTTTTTGTTTGTTTGTTTGGCTAACAGATATGTTATGTTTGATTACAAATGATGTATTTGCAGAAATCACATTTTGATGAAGAACCACACCTTTTCTCTGCGGACCAAATATACTGGAAAAAATATCAAGCCAATTTCAATCAACTTTCCTTAAATGCAAGTCATTTAACCATTTTTATCGCTCCTTCCTTCTTTCCTCCCTTCTCTCCATCTTTCCTTTCTTCTTCCCTCCCTTCCTCCTTCCCTCTCCCTCCTTTCCTCTTTCCCTCCCTTCCTCCCTCCCTCTCCCTCTCCCTCCCTCCCTTCCTCCCTCCCTCCCTTCTTCCCTTCCTCCCTCCCTCCCTCCCTTCTTCCTTCCTCCCTCCCTTCCTCCCTCCCTCCCTCCCTCCCTCCCTCCCTCCCTCCCTCCCTCCCTTCTTCCTCTCCTCCCTCCCTTCCTCACCCTCTCTCCCTCCCTCCTTTCCTCCCTCCCTCCCTTCCTCCCTTCTCTCCTTCCTTCCTTCTCTCCTTCCTTCCCTTATTTCCCTCCCTCCCTCCCTCCCTTCCTCCCTTCTCTCCTTTCTTTCTTCCTTTCCTCTCCCCCGCCTGCTTCTTGGCCCCGTAAGTCCCTGCCGAAGCGCGGAGGTTCAGGCAGACTCCGAGCTGGCAGGTGGCTTGGCTTGAGCGAGGAAGATGATGTGTGTTTGCGTGCGGTGGCTGGTGGTTTGGCTTGAGCGAGGAGGAAGTTGATGTGTGTGTTTGCGTGTGTCTGTGGCTGTCTGGGAGCGTGCGGTGGCTGGTGGCTTGGCTTGCGTGAGGAGGAAGATGTGTGTGTTTGCGTGCGGTGGCTTGGCTTGCGTGAGGAGGAAGTTGATGTGTGTGTTTGCGTGCGTTTGTGGTTGTTTGTGAGCGTGCGGTGGCTGGTGGCTTGGCTTGCGTGAGGAGGGAAGATGGTGTGTGTTTGCGTGCGGTGGCTTGGCTTGAGCGAGGAGGAAGTTGATGTGTTTGCGTGCGTTTGTGGTTGTCTGTGAGTGCGCGGTGGCTGATGGCTTGGCTTGAGCGAGGAGGAAGATGTGCGTGTTTGCGTACGGTGGTTTGGCTTGGCTTGCGTGAGGAGGAAGTTGATGTGTTTTTGTGTGTGTTTGTGGGCGTGCGGTGGCTGGTGGCTTGGCTTGCGTGAGGAAGTTGATGTGTGTTTGCGTGTGTCTGTGGTTGTTTGTGGGCGTGCGGTGGCTGGTGGTTTGGCTTGAGCGAGGAGGAAGTTGATGTGTGTTTGCGTGCGTTTGCGTGCGTTTGTGGTTGCCTGTGGGAGTGAATATTTTAATCAATGTTTTATTTGATTGATACGAATGGGATCATCTGTCATAGAGGATGATAGATAGTGAGTGGGATTATCTACGTGTATGTGATTATCTGTTCGCTTGTCTCTTACTCTCTCTTTCTCTCTTTTTTTACCTAGAGTAAGTGATTAGCCAGATAGATTACTTGATAGATCAGAGGAGGGGGAAGAGAGATAG
This sequence comes from Penaeus vannamei, assembly GCF_042767895.1. Taxonomy (NCBI): domain Eukaryota; kingdom Metazoa; phylum Arthropoda; class Malacostraca; order Decapoda; family Penaeidae; genus Penaeus; species Penaeus vannamei. The sequence goes on from NC_091553.1 coordinate 635,166, forward strand.
GAAGAGGGGGAAGGGAGATAGATAGAGAATGAAAAATAGGGAGAGAAAGAAACGGGGAGGAAGAGGGAGGCACAGAGAGAGAGAAAGGGGGAGGGAGGGAGGGAAGGAGGGAGAGAGAGAGAGAGAGAGACAAGGGAGATAGGTAGAGAAAGAAAAATAGAGAGAGAGAAACTAACACTGAGAATGAGAGGAGAGGCACAGAGAGAAAGTTAGAGGAAGAAAGAAGGAGAGAGGCAGACAGAAAAAAAATAAAGAGAGAATCAGAAACAGAGAGAAAAAGAAGAGAAAGGCAGAGAGAGAGAGGGGGGTGAAGAGAGAGGGAAGGTGAGAAAGAGAGAGAGAGAGGGGGGGATAGGAGAGAGAGAGAGGGGGAATAGAGAGAGAGAGGGGGGGAAGAGAAAAAGAAAGGGGGAGGGAAGAGAGAAAGAGAGAGAGAGAGGGAAGGTGAGAAAGAGAGAGAGAGAGGGAGAGGGGAAATAGATAGAGAGAGAGAGAGGAAACAGAGAGAGGGGGAAGAGAAAAAGAAGGGGGGAGGGAAAAAAGAGAGAGAGAGAGGGAAGGTGAGAAAGAGAGAGAGAGGGGAAATAGAGAGAGAGAGAGGGAAGAAAGAAGGGAGGGGAAAAAGAGAGAGAGAGAGAGGGAAGGTGAGAAGAGAGAGAGAGAGGGGGAAATAGAGAGAGAGAGAGGGAAATAGAGAGAGGGGGGGAAGAGAAAAAGAAAGCGGGAGGGGGAAAAAGAGAGAGAGAGAGAGAGAGAGATGTATCATCAAGATCAAAAGAGCTGGAAACTTTCGCCTTTGAGAACTAAATGCTACTCAAGGGCCAACACGTCCTCCCCTTCCCCCTCTCCCCCTCCCCCCACCCCCTCTTCCTCACTGTTGGCGTGAAACGAAGCCTTCTTCCAGAAGCTTCTCTTCCCTCCCTCCCTCCCTGTCCCCTCGCCTCTCCTCTCCCCCATCCCTATGCTTCTCCCTCCCCCCATCCCTCCTCGCCCTTCCCTCACCTCCCATCCCCCCCCTCGTCCCCTCGCCCCTCCTCACCCCTATCCCCCTCGCCCCCATCCCCCCATCCCCCCCCATCCCCTCCCCCTCATCCCCCACCCCTCCCCCCACCCACACACACACCTTCCCGCATCTCATTACAATTATCTAAAATCTTTATTTATTTATTTATTTTTTTCTTATTAATCTCTCCTTTCCTTTGAGAAATTTCCGTCGATGTGTAGGCCTATGAGTCGCAGCGTCTGAGTAGGATGAATCGAGCGGCTTTTCCGAGTTAATCCTTTCCGAAGAAAATCCTCGTCTTCTGGGTGATTAATGCCGCTTCTCGCTCGTGTTTTAATCCCGAGGAATCCTGCAGGAGCTTTCGAAGGATTTTCTCTCTTTTTTTTTCTTAATTTCAGGGAGTAATAGGAGGGATTTTTTTCTCTCAATTACAAGGAATGATATGAAGATTTTTTCCGATTTCATGGATTAATATGAAAGATTTTTTTTCTTAACGTAAAGGAATAATATAAAGTTTTATTTTTCTTAATTTCAGGAGTAATGCGTAGGATTTTTTTTCTTAATTTCAAGGAAAAATTTGAAGGATTTTTTTTTCTCGATTTCACGGAATAATACAAAGGATTTTTTTTTCAAGGTATAATATGAAGGATTTT
>NC_091553.1:646821-656821 GCF_042767895.1 Penaeus vannamei
GTCGTTAGGAGAGCAGAGTCGTTAAGATTTCGTTAAAGAGCTTATGGCCGCCCCCGCTGCTCTCCGCGACCAGATGCCGACGGCTCGTGATTGTCACCTGCGTCGATTATTGCAATTCGCTCGTGCAACGGGGCCGCAGCGGACGAAATACACGAGCAGTTATATGCTTCATAAGCGCTAGTTGGCGTGGCCGGTGGTTTGTGCGTTTTTTTTGTTTTACGTTTGTTTTTTTTGGGCTTTCTTTTTGGGGGAGGGAATGTTGATGTGATTTTGCGAGTTGGCGAAGTAATTTTACATCTCGGCGGGCAATTTCGAGGTTGCGTGACCTATTCTGTGGCATTTGACATCGATCAAACACGCCGCATGTCCGAGAGCGAATTTTCACTCCGAATAGTTACTGACGGATGGCTAAATTAGTTTACACACGTACTCTGCATGTGTGTGTGTGTGTGTGTGTGTGCGTGTGTATGTGTATGTGTGCGTGTGTGTTGTGTGTGTGTATGTGTGTGTGTGTTGTGTGTGTGTATGTGTATGTGTGCGTGTGTGTTGTGTGTGTGTATGTGTGTGTGTGTGTGTGTGTATGTGTGTGTGTGTATGTGTGCGCGTGTGTATGTGTATGTGGTCGTGTGTGTATGTCTGTGTGTGTGTGTGTGTGTATGCATGCGTGTGTGTGTGTATGTGTGCGTGTGTATTACGTATGTATAGATATGGACGTTAGAAATAATTAGAGAGAAATTTTAAGCATTTGACCCTCTTAGACACAAACCGCAAGGGAAACGAGGAACGGGGTAGGCCTACTCAACAAGACAAAATCCGAAGCCAGTTGCTCAACATTATCAAATGCACACACACACACACACACACACACACACACACACACACACACACACACACACACACACACACACACACATATAAATATATATATGAGTGTGTGCGTGCGTGTGCATGAATGTGTTTGTACGTGTGTAGTCCGCTTGTACTGTCCCTGTACCTACTAACACTTTAACACTTACGCTATTCCCCGGCGTATGACCCCCCCCCCCTCCCCCCACGCCCTCACACCGAACAGAATCGATAACCCAATGTCCTCGACACTCCGTAAAGAGCCGCTCAAGCAAGATAAGCCAAGGCAAACCAAGACAAGTTAAGGTAAGCCAGGACAAGCCAAGACAACTCAAGACAAGCCAAGGCAAGCTAAAGCAAGCCGAGACAAGCCAAGGCAAGCTAAGGCAAGTCAAGACAAGTTAAGGCAAGCCAGGACAGACCAAGGCAAGCCAAGACAAGGCAAGCTAAGGCAACCCAGGACAAGCCAAGACAAGCTAAGGCAAACCAAGACAACTCAAGACAAGCCAAGGCAAGTTAAGGCAAGCCAGGACAACTCAAGACAAGCCAAGGCAACTCAAGACAAGCCAAGGCAAGTTAAGGCAAGCCAGGACAACTCAAGACAAGCCAAGGCAACTCAAGACAAGCCAAGGCAAGTTAAGGCAAGTCAGGATAAACCAAGACAGCTCAAGGCAAGCCAACAAGCCAAGACAACCCAAGGCAAGCCAAGATACACCAAGACAACCCAAGACAACCCAACCCAAGCCAAGGCAAGCCAAGATAAACCAAGACAGCCCAACCCAACCCAACCCAAGACAACCCAACCCAAGATAAACCAAGACAACCCAACCCAACCCAAGACAACCCAACCCAACCCAACCCAAGCCAAGGCAAGCCAGCTCTCCTCCCCCGCGCAAATACCGGAAATGGCTTTAAACCATTTCATCTTTCTCATCTTTTTTCCTTTCTGTTTCCGAGTTGATTAACGCAAAGCACTTTCCTGGATGAAGGTTTTTAGCCTCCGTTGCGAGGAAGAAAGGCTTGCGCTTTTCTTGTAAATAGATTTATGGCAATGTGTGTGTGTGATAGATGGATGGATGGATAGATTGGCTGATTGACTGAATGATTGATTGATTGATAGATATATGTATGTTTATATGTATATGTATATATACATACATATGCATATACATACATATGCATATACATACATTATATATATATATATATATATATATATATATATATATATATATATATATATATATATATATATATATATATATATACCTCTCCTTCCCCGATTTTCCCTATTCCCCCTTTACTCTTCTATCCCCTACCTCTCCTCTCACTCCCCTTTCCTCTCACTCATCTCTCCCCTCTCCTCTCCCCTCTTCTCCCCTCTCCCCTCTCCTCCTCTCCCCTCTCCTCCTCTCCTTCTCTCCTCCCTCTCCTCACTCTCCTCCTCTCCTCCTCTCCTCCTCTCCTCCTCTCCTCCTCTCCTCCTCTCCTCCTCTCCCCCTACCTCTTCTCCTCTCCCCTCTCCTCCTCCCCCTCTCATCTCACTCCCCTCTCCTCCTCTCCTCCTCCTCTCTCCCCTCTCCTCCTCTCCTCCTCCCTCCCCCTCCTCCTCCTCTCCTCTTCTCTCCCTCTCCTCCTCTCCCCTCTCCTCCTCTCCCCTCTCCTCCTCTCCCCTCTCCTCCCCTCGCCTCTCACTCATCTCTCCCCTCTCCTCCTCTCCCCTCTCCTCCTCTCCTCTCACTCCCCTCTCCCCCTCTCCTCCTCTCCTCCTCTCCTCCTCTCCTCCTCTCCCCTCTGAGTGCTAACCGGGCGAAATCTCATCCTAGCTTCCGCGGTGCCAGCGCCAGGTCCCTCGCGCCATTTACGTCGAACGGTTCATGGGAGTGGAAACAGGCTTGGGAGGCTCACAGGCGCTGGCGTGGCGCAGGGAGGCAGGTGGTGATTTGGCGCAGGTGTGTGGGTGTTGAGACGATGTAGGTGTTGATTTGGTATAGGTGTGTGGGTGTTGAGACGATGTAGGTGTCCAGGTGTTGAATTGATACAGGTGTGTGGGTGTTGATACGATGTAGGTGTCCAGGTGTTCATTTGGCACAGGTGTGTGGGTGTTGAATTGATACAGGTGTGTGGGTGTTGAATTGATACAGGTGTGTGGGTGTTGAGATGATACAGGTGTGTGGGTGTTGAATTGATACAGGTATGTGGGTGTTGAGATGATACAGGTGTGTGGGTGTTGAATTGATACAGGTATGTGGGTGTTGAGATGATACAGGTGTGTGGGTGTTGAATTGATACAGGTATGTGGGTGTTGAGATGATACAGGTGTGTGGGTGTTGATACGATGTAGGTATCCAGGTGTTGATTTGGTACAGGTGTGTGGGTGCTGATATGATTCATAAATTCATAAATTCATGATATCAAATGCGGCCATCTTTCATGATGTAGGTGTGCAGATGTCGACATGATACAGGTGTGTAGACGTGTTTTGAGTGATCCAACTGAACTGAATGGATTTCTGTGGCACGTCAGCGTATTAATAACTGCTGAGTGAATGTGAGAATTACAGGTGAAAAACACGGGAATTGATTCATAACAGATAAATGCGGTAATTAAAGGTAAATAAGAGAATAACACGTGGATGCATTCATAACAGTTTAATGGGCGAATAACAGGGAAATATGTAAAGACGGATGAAGGAGCGAATTACAGGTGAATGTGATAAAGTACATGAATAGGCGAATACAGAAATATGCGTTCAATAAAAGGCAAATGGGTAGATAACAGATAAATCTGTTAATAATTAAAGGGCGCGGGATAAAGGTGATTTATGTGGCAGGATGAACAAAAATATGAACACAGTAACAAGTTCATAAAAATTTAACGCAACAATCACAATGAAAAAAAAAAATGAAAAAAATTCCATTCAAGTCTGTTTCATTCCATCATACTAAATAATCAAATATATATATATATATATATATATATATATATATATATATATATATATATATATATATATATATATATATATGAAATTATAAACAAACATATATACGTGTATGTGTGCGTCTGCTTATATAGATAGATAGATAGATAGATAGATATGTGTGTGGTGATTCACACGCGCAACAGCTGACAGCGGCTTTGGTATTTTAATTATGCGGTTTTTATGAAGATTTTGAAGTTGCGATAAAATAAATGAACAAACAAAAACTAAAAGAAATAAAAGTGAAATGAAAGAGGATGTAAAAGGCGTAAAAGAAAAAAGAAAGAGAAAAAATGAAGAAATGAAGAGAATTAAATGGAACAAAATTTAGTGTAAAAGAGTAAGTAAATGTGAAATACAAAAAGACGAAAGAATGAGAATAAAAATAAAATAAAGATAAAAGAGCTAACAAAAGAAATTATAAAAAGAAAGAAATGGAAAATAAGAGATCAGTAACATTATAAAATAGAAACATAAAAAAGTAAAAAAATGTGAAGATAGCGGACAGTTTCCCTTCATATTCTGTAAGGGAAACAAATGAAAATAAGAATTCTAAAAATAAAAAGTGAAAAAAAAATCGAGAAGAAAAGAAAAAAAAACACAAATTTACGTTGATAGAAACTTAGGAATTATTAGAATGTAATACTCTGAGACCTTCCTTCTCTCACCCTGAGCGTGAAGCAATTTACGGCAAGAAAGAAAAAAAAAAATAACGGTTATTATAGAAGGATTTATTTGATAATTATGAGGAATATGAAATAACAAAAAAAATAATGTATCACTTGTTATACACACGTAAACGCACACGAACACACTCACATAAACACGCACACAAACACATTCAGAGAAACACACACACACACAACCATGCCCACACAAACACACGCACACACAACCACACCCACAAAAACACACGCACACACAACCACACCCACACAAACACACTCACAGAAACACACACGCACACACAACCACACCCACACAAACACACACACGACACACACACAGACAAACTTCAACACATACAAACTTTAACACACACACACATTCACAGAAATACAAGAGCAAGGATTGAGAGAGAATATCTGTCCTGCAATACTGCAACCGTGGTGATCCATCTGCCGGTGCATGCAGTGCTGATAGTCTCCTTACTGGATCATAGTTCCAGTTTGTGAATTTAGATCGAAGAAATATAAATAAAATGAAATAATATAACGTATCATCTATTATAAGGTGTATTTTCTGCCTTCTCCCTTCTTCAACTTCCTCCTCCCTCTCCCTCCCCTTCTGCTTCCTCCATTCTCCCTCCCCCTTCTCTTTCTTTCTTTCCTCTTCCTCCTCCCTCTCTTTCTTCTCCTTCCTCCTCCTCTCCCTCCCCTCCCTCCCTCTCTACATCCTCCTCCCCTTCACTTTCCTCCTCCTCCTTCTCTTTCTTCCCCTTCCTCCTCCTCCTTCTCTTTCTTCCCCTTCCTCCTCCTCCCTCTCTTTCTTCTCCTTCCTCCTCCTCTCCCTCCCTTCCCCCTTGTTATCCTTCACAATACAATTATAGATGACGTGTATTTAAGGGAATTTATATAAAGTTTGATAATAACGCCATATTAGGAAGGTCACTTGATAAGCTGCTGATGAAAGGAGTCATGATTGATACATGTCTTTACGATATTTTGTACATATATCGGGAGATAAGGAAAATAAAATAAATAAAAATTTAAAAAAAAGGGGAAAAAAGAAAATAATCAGCTGATGTTATTCCGTGAACCGTTATCCCGTGTTATTTTTTTTTCTTCGTCTTTTTTCCAAAAAGGCTGAATATATAGCATGGCCGTTGTTATGAATCAGGTTTATTGAAATTTCACTTTCATCGAACAACAAAAAGCTATTGGTATATTGCGAAGAGGATCATGAGATGCGGATAAACTGAGAGGGAGAGAGAGCGAGAGAGAGAGAGAGAGAGAGAGAGAGAGAGAGAGAGAGAGAGAGAGAGAGAGAGAGAGAGAGAGAGAGAGAGAGAGAGAGAGAGAAAGAAAGAAAGAAAGAAAAGAGAGGGAGAGATAGAGAGAGATCAAAAGAGAAAAAGAGAAAAAAACGAGATATAGAAAGAAAAGAAAAAGAAAAAAAAACAAGAAATCGAAGAGAGAAGACAGAACAAATCAAACAGAAACAAAGAATGGAAAAAGAGAAAGAGAAAAAAGGATAAAAATCACAATCACGTAGTTATTTGAACTCGAACAGATGCACACAGAGAAGCAGAACAAACCAACCGGACGAGGCTTCTGCTTCATCGAACATCCGTGAAGAACAAGACCAGGTGTGTTGTCCAGCGTGTGAGCAGCTGACTTAAAGATTATGTGGTGTTCTCGCGCATGGAGGAGGAAGAGGGAGAGGAAGTGGAGGATGGGAAGGAAGAAATAAAGGAGACAGAAGAGGAAGGAGGAAGAGAAAGTAGGAAAAAAGGTGTGGAGGAGGAAGTAGAGGCTGGGAAGGAAGAAATAAAGGAGACAGAAGAGGAAGAGGGAATGGAGGCGAAGGAAGAAGACAAAGTAGGGAAAAAGGTGTGGAGGAGGAAGTGGAGGATGCGAAGGAATAAATAAAGGAAGGGGGAATGGAGGTAGCGGAGGCGAAGGAAGAAGAGAAAGTAGGAAAAAAGGTGTGGAGGAGGAAGAGGGAAAGGAGGAGTTAAAGGGGAAGGATGGGAAGGAGGGAAAATAGGAGGTGGCGCAGGAGAAGGAAGAAGGGGGAGAGCAGGGAAAGAGTTCCAAGGAGAAAGAGAGAAAGGAGGTAGAGTGCAAAGGAGAAAGAAAGGAGGTAGGGAGCGAAGGAGGAAGAAGGGTGAATAGTAAAGAGTTGGGGGAAGGAGGATAAAAATGGAGTTAAAAGGTAGGAGAGGAGGAAGCAGGAAAAGGATAGGAGGGAGGAGGATATAGCGAACGAGAAGAAGGAAGATGAGTTAGAAGACAGAGAGAATAATGGTGAGAAGAATGGAGGAAGAAGAAGCAAAAGAGGGGGGTAGGGAAACGAGGATGAGGACGACGAAGAGAAGAATAAAGAAAAAGAAAAAGAAGAGCAAGAAGTAAGGAAGAAGGAGAGGGAAAGATGGAACAAGAGGAGGAGGGACAGGAAGAGAAGGAGATGGAAGAGGCCGAGGAAGAAGAGACAATGAGGAAAGATTTATGGAAAGCAAAGAGGGAGAATGACAAAGAGAATGTGGAAAGTAAGTGAAATAGGAACAGAAATAGAAAGCGGTGACGAGGAATGAGGGAAGAAGAAAAAGAGAAAATTAAAACGAATAAAAAAAGAGACGGACCAGCTCGAGAACGCATGAAGAGAAGAGGAAATAGAATAAGAAGGATAAAGAGGGACCAGAATGAAGAGGAAGAAGAAGGAGGGAGAGAGAATAATAACAGGAAGAAAGGAAAAAATACAAAATGAGAAGGACCAGAATCAAGAGGAAGAGGAAGGAGGAAGAAGAAAGAAGAATCAAGAGAAGAGAACGAGAATAATAAGAAAGAAGAGAGAAGGATAAAAGATGAGAAAGACCAGGATAAAGAGGAAGAGAACGAGAAGAAGAAGAAGAGGAAGTAAGAGAGAAGAATAACAGGAAGAAGGATAAAGGATAAGAAAGACCAGGATGAAGAGGGAGAGAACGAAAGGAAGAAGGAGGAGGAGGAGGAGAAAAGGAAGAAGGATAAAAGATGAGAAAGACCAGACTCAAAAGGAAGAGAACAAGAGGAAGAAGAAGAAGGAGGAGAAAAGGAAGAAGGATAAAAGATGAGAAAGACCAGACTCAAAAGGAAGAGAACAAGAGGAAGAAGGAGGACGAGGAGAAAAGGAAGAAAGAGAAAAGATAAGAAAGACCAGACTCAAAAGGAAGAGAACAAGAGGAAGAAGAAGGAGGAGGAGGAGGAGGAGAAAGGAAGAGGCAGCCTCCGTTCCTCTGGCGGGAAAGGCGCGATTTTTCATCTCATAATGGCGGTCTGTGATGGTAATACGGGCGGGGGGGGAGGGGGGCCGCGCCTCAAGCATGTTATTACGGCGATAGAAGGAAGGAAGTAGGAAGGAGAGGGAAAAGGGGGAGGAATAAGGAGGAGGAGAAGGAGGAATAAGGAGGAGGAGGAAGGGAAGGGGAGGGAGGGGAGGAGGATGTAGAGGGGGTGGAAGGGGTGGGAGAGGAGGAGAAAGGAGAAGAAAGAGTAATGTCTAGGAGGAGGAAAAGAAGGAAGAGAAGGAGAAGGAGGAAGAGGAAGGGGAGGGTGGTGTAGAGGGGGAGGGAGAGGAGGAGGAAGGAGAAGAAAGAGAAGGAGGAGGGGGAGGAGGAAAAGAAGGCAGAGAAGGAGGAGGGAGAATGGAGGAAGCAGAAGAATAAGGGAGTTGAAGGAGGAAGTAGAGGGGGAGGGAGAGGGAGGAGGAAGAAGAAGGGAGAAGGCAGAAAAAATAATGAGGAAGAGGAGGCAAAGGAGGATGTAGAGGTGAGAGGGAAAGGAGGAGGAGGAAGGAGAAGAAAGAGAAGGAGGAGGAGGAGGAAGTAAGAGGAGGGAGGAGAAGGCAGAGAAGGGGGTAGGAGAGAGAGGAAGAGGAGGAGGAGGAAGTGGAAGGAAGTGAACAGAGAATTAAAAAGAATACAAGTAAAGGACCAGGAGAGAAAGAGAAAATCAAAATAAAATACCAGAAAGTAAGAAGAAGAGTGAAAGAAGGGAAGGAAGGAAGGGAGAAGGAAAAAATGGAAAATATGAAAAGCAAAGAAGACGAAAAGAGGAAAACACACCATGAGAGACAGGAGGGAAACTTTGGCTCAGACTTGTGCTTTAGATCATAGAAGGAAGGAAGGAAGGAGGCAGAAAGGAAGAAGAAGAAGGAGGAAGAAGAAAATGGAAAATACGTTTCGGCTCATGATCGTAACTGCGAACACAGAAATGATGAAAAATGGAGAAGAGGAGGAGGGAGGAGAAGGAAGGGGGGAAAGATTTAGGAAGAAACGGAAGAGGAGAAGGAGGAAAAAAAGATAAAAGGTCAAAGAAGAGAAGAAATTAAAAGATAAAGAACAATAATAACACTAACAAGTTTAAGAAGAAATAATGAAGATGACGAGGGAGGAGAAGGGAGGAAAATAAGAAGGGGGAGATTAAGGAAGAAGAGAAGGAAGAAGAAGAGGAGCAGGAGGAGGAGGAGAAAAAGATGAAAGGGTAAAGATGCTTAAAAAGATAGAAAAAAAAATATAAAGAACAATATTAACAAAAACAAGTTCTTAAGGGATAAGAAAGAAGAGAAAGAAGGAGAAGAAGAAATAAAAAAAGAAGACGAAGAAAAAGGATAAGAATGAAAGTCAAGATGATGACGATAATAGCAATGTTAAAAGCAATAAGGAGTGAAATCGCGTAACGCAAGCCTAACCTAAAGGAAAAAGACCTTTGACCCCCCCGCCATAAGGCACAAATCCCAAGCCAATATCACGTGACACAACCACCTCCAGCCATTCATTCTACATAAAACCTGAACCAATAAAAACGAAAATAAAATATATATTGATGGATTATTTCCACGCTACACCGTCTCCTCTACGGCGTCGCGACTTTAAACGGACCTTGACTGACGTGGCTCCGCCCTCTCTGGAGACAGCCTCGCCACTGAACGACAGCTGATGCTACGCGACGTAAATATGGCAGGGATTCAGGTGCCCAATTTATCGAGAAGGAGAATCGGGCGGAAATTGGAATCTATTTTGTGTGTATTGTGTTGAAATAAACCTGTGACGAGTGTGAAGTGTGTGTCTTTTTTTTATCTATAGATACGTACACACACACACACACGCGCGCATACACACGCACACATACACACACACACACACACACACACACACACACACACACACACACACACACACACACACACACACACACACACACACACACACACACACACACACACACACACACACACACATATATATATATATATATATATATATATATATATATATATATATATATATATATATATATATATATATATCCACAGATAATTTTAAACCAGTATTCTACAAAAGGTAAATAGATGATACGTTTCCTCTGTTCAAAAAGCATTCACACATCTTTAATTGTTCTTTTTCCTTTTCTTTATTCAAAATCTTTCATTCGCTCCGCCGGGATCCGATCTGATAACGAGATTAAGTTCTTA
>NC_091553.1:664321-666821 GCF_042767895.1 Penaeus vannamei
TTTGCTTGCGTGCCGACATGTACGCATGAGTATGCTTGTATCCACACATGAGTGAGTGCGGACGCATATGTAAGCGCATAGGTGTACGTAGTAAAATTAGACAAAAAGCATCCGGCACGAAATAGAAAATATATTTACTTTTCACGTGCAAGAAAAGGGGGCGCCTCTCCCCCCCCCCTGCCCCCTCCCCCAACGACCCCTTAACCCCCCCCCCTTCCTCCCACAAGAAAAAACAAAAAAAGGAAGAACAGGTGTGGTGTAGCCGTTTCTTACTCACTCTGACCCTTCCGTCTCGTCTCCCTCAAAGAAAAACTGATGGAAATGTATATTCAGAGAAACGACTCACCTCACGTCTTCACACTTTCCCCCGAAAAAAAAATAATAAATTCTTGACGAAATATGTATTCAAAGAGTCGCCTCACCTCACACCACACTTTCCCCCGAAAAAAATAAATTCTTGACGTACAAACAACGGTAATAGTTATCAAAAAACACCTTTTCTATTTCCTTCTCTACCATATTTCCTTCTACGCCACAGATATAACAAATTAAATAGAATAAATGAACAGACACATAAATGAACAAACAATACACCCGCCCCCTCCCCCCCATCAGCACCCCTCCCTCGACCCCCCCCCCATAAAAAAAAGAAAAAGAAAAATCTAATCTATCTAATCTAAAAATCTGTCTATCTATTTATCTATAAAGAAATAATAATAATAATAAAAAAATAAAAAAAGAGAGAGAGAGAGTTCCAGCCTCCGCCGGCCATCAGAGATTCTAAGCGGGGAGGCTCTAATCTGATGATCCCGCGAGAGATAAGTGATGTAGAGCGAAATAAATCTTTGCCTTAAAAGAGGGGAAAAAAAAGCCAAATGGTGTTAAAAAAAGAAAGAAAAAAAAAAAAAAAAACGCAAGCAGGAGGCGCTTTCTTGCAGCTCGGAGAAATTGGCTTTTCGCCGGAGGGGGGAGGGGGAGGGGGAGGAGTGAGGCGGGAGGGGGTGTTACATAAGTGCGTGGATGGACACACGAGGAGGAAGGCGGAGGTAAACAAGCGCGCAAGGGGACACTTTATATATATATATATAAATATATATATATATATATATATATATATATATATATATATATATATATATATATATATATATATATATATAAAGAGAGAGAGAGAGAGAGAGAGAGACAGAGAGAGAGAGAGAAAGTAGACTGACAGATAGATGGACACATAGAGAGATAGCTGGATAGGTAGACCGATAGAGATAGCGAGAGAGTTGATAGAAAGATAGACGGATAAAGAGAGAGAGAGAGAGTAAGAGAGAAAGTATATAACAGCAATCATCAAAAATAAAAAAAAGAAAAAAGAAAATGTATATTGACCCTAACGATGTGAATGGAAACAATAACATACAGAAGAAAAAGATATATATATATATATATATATATATATATATATATATATATATATATATATATACATATATCCGAACAAACCAACAACAAACGGAAGAAAAAAAAAGAATATCGCCTCGATAACCGGCGCCTCGATTCACTTCCAAGGAACTGCAATATCGAGAAGTTGCAATGAAGCTGCCGCGATCTCCTGCACGAAAGAAAACGGAGAGGGTCTGGAGGGGAAACTGGTGTATTATTGCCTTCCTTTCGTCGATGCCAGTGGCCGTTGCAGGAGGGGCTTGTCACACGCGCCGGTCGCTGGAGGAGGGCGGAGAGAGAGAGAGAAAGAGAGAAGAGAGAGAGAAAGTGAAATAGAAAGAGAGGAGAGAGAAGAGAGAAGAGAGAGAGAAAGAGGGAAAGTGAAATAGAAAGAGAGAAGAGAGAAGAAAGAGAGAAAGTGAAATAGAAAGAGAGAAGAGAGAGGAGAGAGAGAGGGAGAGAAGAGAGAGAAGTGGTTCCGGGAGTCTATGGAGGCACGGTTCTGCACCTGGTTGGGGTTTCCTCTTTTGCTTTCTTATTGTCTCTATCTATCTGTCTGTCTATCTATTTATATATCTTTCTTTATATATATATATATATATATATATATATATATATATATATATATATATATATATATATATATATATATATATATATATATATATATATATATATGTGTGTGTGTGTGTGTGTGTGTGTGTGTGTGTGTGTGTGTGTGTGTGTGTGTGTGTGTGTGTGTGTGTTTATGTACATATACATATATATATATATATATATATATATATATATATATATATATATATATATATATATATATATATATACAAATATACGTATATACATATATACATACATATATATATATATATATATATATATATATATATATATATATATATATATATATATAATATATCATATATATATATATTTACATATATATATACACCCCTCTCTCCATAGTCTTTCTCAGTCTACCCATCTACCCATCCATCCATCTATCTACCTGTTTATCCACCATTACCCCTTCCCCCTCTCATTCATCTTCTAGATTCGTCAACCC
>NC_091553.1:686821-691821 GCF_042767895.1 Penaeus vannamei
CTCTGTTCTACAAAAGGACCCCCCGACCACCAGGTACTCCGGCGAGGTACTGGGAGGTCCTCTGTCATCCCAGGAAGTCGTGTGGTACGTGGTAGGCCTGGGAGAACTAGGATACCAATTCCAGTCTCTACAGTTACGGAATGGATGGTATATATCGCTGCGAGATATGACGACGCCGTGGAATGTATAGTTATGGCGTTAATCCTGAATGTGATAGCGAAGTCGTAATTATGAGTTATCGACTACTATGTTGCTCCTTGTCTACGAGTGTTTAATATTGGTGTCCTGATGTACGGTAGTTGGTGCAAAATAACCCTCGCAAAAATTACCAGTAAGTGATGTAAAATTACCTGTGCAAAATTATGCTTGTAATATTAAAGCGGCAATAGTTGGTCTTTATTGGATATTCATGAAACGATTAGCATTTGTGTGTTTATCATGATTATGACTGTAATGTTTGGGATGTATACGTGTTTGTATGTGCGTGTGTGTGTCTGTTTATCTGTATGTATTATCATGTGTCTGCTTATCCGCGTGCATGTACTAATTCATCTAATCACACCTAACAACACAACACACTTCAGAATGATAAATAAGAATAACAAAAAACATGATATTACTCTGAAGATTTCCCATCCCACGCAATCCCCCTCCCCCTCCCCCCCCCCCAGTTCCCACCCCCTGAGGTACATGAATCATCCTCTTACTACCGGATAAATCGTAGTATGCTATACTGCAAATTCCGCAAGGATTAATTAAGGCACTCGCTACCCACCCACCCTCAATTTCCTGCCGCCCCTTCAACCCTACTCTCACTCTTCCCCTCCCCAACTACACCCTATTCTCACTCTCCCCCTTTACCCTAGTCTCACCCTTGCCCCTCCCCACTACACCCTAGTCTCATTCTCCCCTACACCCTACTTACACACACCCCTAGACCCAACTCTCACCTCTGACCCCCCTACACCCCTTCACTCCTCCCCATACACCCTACTATCCCTCCCCCTACTCCCATTCCCCCCCCTACACCCTACTTCCCCAATTCTTGCCCCCCCCTTCACTCATGCTCTCATTCCCCCTTCCCTACTCACACCCTACTCTCCTCTCCCCTACTCCAACTCCCCCCCCTTACACCCTACTCTCACCCTTACCCCATCCTTCCACCCTCTAATCCTTATCAAGCTTCCTTTCTTACCTCTGCGCTCCAACTCTTACCCCTAACAATATCCTTCCCTTACCCACCCTTATCACGCCCACACGTCCTCACTCCCCTACCCCTCCCCAACCCCTCCCTGACCCCACCAGCCAATGCCCAACCCCCTCTAATGACCCCCCCCTCCTCTCCCCCTCTCTCCCTCCCTACGCCCCCTCCCCTCCTCCTTCCCTCCCCCTCCTCCCTCCTTCCCTCTCCCCTCCCCCCTCCCTCCCTCCCCCTCCCTCCTCTCCTCCCTCTCCCTCCCTCTCTCCTCCCCCTCCCCCTCCCCTCCTCGTCCCTCTCCCCTCCCCTCCTCCCTCCCTCCCTCCCTCCCCTCCTCCCTCTCCTCCCTCCCTCTCCTCTCCTCTCCTCTCCCCCTCAACCCCTTGTTCGATCAATAGAGTTCGTTGTCATCATTCGTGAAATAATTTTTCTTCGCTGGATAAGTACTTTCAAACAGGTGTGATCTTGTCAACGGCTGTGTCACGTGATCATAGTTATTCTTTTTGTTTTCTTTCTTTCTTTTTTTCTTTTTCTTTCTCTCTTTGTGTTTGTCTCTCGGTCTGTCTGCTTGGTGTTATCTGTAACTGTCTCTTTCTTCTCTCTCTCTCTCCCTTTCTATCTCTCCATCTCTATCTTTCTCTCTCTCTCTCTCTCTCTCTCTCTCTCTCTCTCTCTCTCTCTCTCTCTCTCTCCCTCCCTCTCTCCCTCTCCTCTCTCCTCTCCCTCTCCCTCTCCTCTCCCTCTCCTCTCCCTCCCTCTCTTCTTCCCTCTCCCTCTCTCTTTCTTTCTCACTCTCACTCACGCTCTCTCTCTCTTATACACACTCACGCTCTCTCTCTCTCTCTCTCTCTCTCTTTCTCTCTCTTTCTCTCTCTATCTCTATCTCTCTCTCTCTCTCTCTCTCTCTCTCTCTCTCTCTCTCTCTCTCTCTCTCTCTCTCTCTCTCTCTCTCTCTCTCTCTCTCTCTCTCTCTCTCTCTCTCTTATTATTGTTGCTGTTATTATATAATGTAATTATGCAACAATGATAGTTATCGGTGTCCCCGTCATTACCATTCTTATTCTTCTATATTCTCAATTTCTTTCTTCACCTTCTTTTTTCTGTTTTCTTCTACTTTCATCTTACTGTCAGTCTCCTTTTCTCCTTTGGCCCTTTCTCTCTTCTCTTCTCTTACTTCCGTCTTCTTCTTCTTCTTCTTCTTCTTCTTTTATTCTTTTCTTTCTTATTCCTTCTCTTTTCCTTCTTACCCCTTTTTTTCATCTTTTTCCTCTTTCTCCTCTGCTCCTTCTCTTCTTCCACTTGTTTTCTCCTTTTTTCTACAGAATCATCTTCTCTTTCTCCCCCCTTTTATCAATGTCTTTCTCTCTTCCATCATTTATTCCTTACGTCCCTCTTCCTTTTTTCTTCCAATAGATTCCGTGAGAAAAGTTATGGTGGGGGGGGGGGGAGGGTCTGGTTCTTTGTTTTGTTTTCTGTTGGTTTATTTTTCTCGTTTGTTTGTTTCTTGACTTATTTATTTATTTGTTTGTTTCTTTATTTATTCATTCATTTATTTATTTGTTTGTTTTTATTTATTTATTTATTTGTTTGTTTGTTTATTTATCTATTTATTTATTTATTTATTTATTTATTTATTCATTTGTTTGTTTCTTTATTTATTTGTTTGTTTCTTTATTTCTTTATTTATTTATCTATTTGTTTGTTTCATTATTTATTTATTTATTTATTTGTTTATTAATTTATTTATTCATTTATTTGCTTGTTTATTTGTTTGTTTGTTTGTATGTTTATTACTTTGTTTGGTTGATTTTTTCCTTTCTTTCTTTCTTTCTTTTTTTCTTTCTTTGTGTCATGGTTGGTTAGTCTCTCGGTCTCTGCTCCAATTTCCCTTTCGTAATTTTTCTAGGTATATGTTTATCCATTTTTGCATTTTTCTTTATTCACTACCATTCATGTGCGTCAGGAAATATATGATTTTTTATGCTATCATTATCATCGTAATTTTTTTTATTATCACTATTATCATTATTCATTGTTATCATCATCATATTCCATTCTCATATTCTTTATCCTTCGTTTTATTAACTAAGCCTCCTTTTTGTCAATCTGGTTTATGCGAAAGGGATAAAGAAAAAAAAACATGTAAAAAAAATGAAAACGAAAAAAAAAATCCAGTAATTTTCCACAATCTTGAAATATTTTGTGATATTTTTCCATAATGTGTGGTCTATGCGAAAGGAATTAAGAAAATAGAAGAAGAAAAAAACATGTAAAAGAAACAAAACGACAAAAAAATATCCATTTGTTTTCCACAATCTTGAAATATTTGGTGATATTTTTCCCTGTTTCGTCTTCCGGTTCAATGAATTAGGTTTAGATCCGGCTTAATATTTTACTTTTTGGTGAGATATTTTACATGAATGTTTTTGCCTTATATTCTTAGACGTTACGCTAACTTTATCCATATCTCTGTCATTTAATTTTGCCTTTTTTTCCTTTACTTTTTTTTTACTTTTTTTACGAATCCTAAGACAAAAATATCTCACTTTTTTAACTCTAGATATTACCATACCCTCCCCCCCCCCATCCCTTCTCCATTACCATATTTTACCCTTCTTCCCTCCCTCTCTCCCCTCTCTCCCTCTGCCTCCTCTCTCCATATCTCTATTCTCTCTCCCCTCTCTTCTCTATCCTTATCACGACCTCCTTTCCCCTCTCTCTCCGCGCTCTCTTTTATCCATTTTCCTTCTTTTCTTTTTCTCTCCTTTTCTTTCTCATCTCATCTCTTCCTTATCTCTACACCCTCTTCCTCTCTCTCTCTCTTCTCTTTTTCTTTCTTTTATTCCTTTTCCCCTCTCCCTTCCCTCTCTCTTCTCTCTCTCTCTTTATCTTTATCCCCTCCTTCTGTGTCTCTACTCTCTCCTCTCACTCCTTATTTCTAACCTCCTTACTCCCTTCCTCCCTCCTTTCCTCCTCCTCTCCTTCTTATCCCTTCCACGCCCCCCTCCTCCCTCTACCCTCTTTTTTGTCTCTTCCTATTTATAAATCCTCTTCCCCTCCTCCAATCCCTCCTTCATTCCTCTCTTTTATCCCCACTTCCTATTCTCTCTCTCCTTCCTTCCCCCTCTCGCATTAAACCTTCCCATATATCTCTCCCCAACCTCCCCTTCGGTCACCTTTTATCTAAGAGAGATACCCTCCCCCCACCCCCCTCCCCCTTCTCCCGGTTATTTCTTTCTATTTGGCTATCTCCCCTGTCCCTCCTTCCCTCCCCTTCCCTCCCCCTCCCTCCGCTTCTCTCGTACTCCCTCTGGCCCTTTCCCTCCCTCCTTCCCCCCTTCCCTTCCTTCCCCCTCCCACCGCTTCTTCCCTCTCCTCTCCCAGCCTTTCTCATACATCCCCCCGGGCCCCTCCTTCCTTCTCTCCTTCCCTCCCTCTTTCTCCTGCCCCCTCCCTCCCTTCGCTTCTCTCTCCTCTCCCAGCCTTTCCTCATACCCCCTCTGTCCCTCCTTCCCTCCCTCCTTCCTTCCCTCCCCTTCCCATCCCCCTCCCCTGCCTTTCTCATACACCCCCTTGCCCCCTTCTTTTCCACCCCCCCCCCAGCTCTCCCATATTCCTTTTGCCCTTTGCCCTCTCTCTCTCTCTCCTCCCCTCCCCCATCTTCTTCATATCCCACTTCCCCTCTTTCTCCTCCTCTCCCACCTCTCCCATACTCCCTTCCCCCCCCCCTACCTCCTCTCGTGCCCTTTCAAAGCCTCTTCTCTTTCCCTCTCGAAACTATAACTCTCAAGCCAATCCTACG
>NC_091553.1:700241-705241 GCF_042767895.1 Penaeus vannamei
AGACGAATGACAATAATAATAATAATAACAATAATGATAAGTAGAAGAAGAATAGTAATAACAAGAAAAAGACGAATGACAATAACAATAAAAGCAACAACAACAACAACAACAAGAATAGTAATAACAAGAAAAATACGAAATGACAATAATAATAAAAACAACAACAACAACAACAAGAATAGTAATAACAAGAAAAAGCCGAATGACAATAACAAAAAGAAAAGCAAGAGCAGCAACACCGCAGACGACCTCCTGTCCTCCTCCCGACGACGACGCTGACCCCGAGGAGCCCGGCGTCCCGGTCCCGATGAGGAAACGCCGCTCGTGACGAGGGCGAGAACCGGGGACTTTTTATCGGTCTCCTCGAGGGGGACCTGGAGGTTGTGCGGTCCGTGGGATACGAGGAGGAGGAGGAGGAGGAGGAGGAGGAGGAGGAAGAGGAAGAGTGCTTGATTTGTTTTTTGGTTTTGTTTTTTTGGTTTTTTGTTTTCGTGTCTGCTTTGTCGCTTGATTTGATTTTGGGTTTTGGTTTTTTGGTTTTTGGTTTTCGTCTCTTTGCTATGTCATTGTTTTGTTGTTTCTTTCTCTCTCTCTCTCTCTCTCTCTCTCTCTCTCTCTCTCTCTCTCTCTCTCTCTCTCTCTCTCTCTCTCTCTCTCTCTCCCTCTCTCTCTCTCGTTCTCGGTGTGTCTCCGTGTCTCTTTCGCTCTTAAACTTTCTGCTGACAAGATTAAGTTTAACTAGATTTTGTCGGTCTCTCACTATTACTCTTTCGTTCTCCTTGGTTCTCTTATCATCACACATATTGTCATTATTGCTAATTCTGTTATCAGTATCATTATTGTAATATTTTTCTCTCGACTTTTTCTACTCTCATTAATATTGCTTTTGTTCTCTTCTTGTTCTTCCTCCCATTTCTTGTCGATTTTCCTCTTTTATCATTCCGTTTCCCCGTCTTCTTCAAGTTCAATTAAGGTCTCGATATTTTGGTGAAAAGTCTATGTAGATCTATAAGTAAACATAAACCTTGTGTTCGCTTTCACAGGATTTTCGGCAATTTATATATATATATATATATATATATATATATATATATATATATATATATATATATATATATATATATATATATAATTGTGCGAGGCCCGACCCAAAGAATATTCGCATACTCGATATCCATAAGTAAAGAAATAAATGCATATTTGTCAGTATAGACCTAACCTAACCTAACCTAACCTAACCTAACCTAACCTAACCTAACCTAACCTAACCTAACCTAACCTAACCATATCTAACCTAACCTAACCTAACCTAACCTAACCTAACCTAACCTAACCTAACCTAACCTAACCTAACCTAACATAACCTAACCTAACCTAACCTAACCTAACCTAACCTAACCTAACCTAACCTAACCTAACCTAACCTAACCTAACCTAACCTAACCTAACCTAACCTAACCTAACCTAACCTAACCTAACCTAACCTAACCTAACCTAACCTAACCTAACCTAACCTAACCTAACCTAACCTAACCTAACCTAACCTAACCTAACCTAACCTAACCTAACCTAACCTAACCTAACCTAACCTAACCTAACCTAACCTAACCTAACCTAACCTAACCTAACCTAACCTAACCTAACCTAACCTAACCTAACCTAACCTAACCTAACCTAACCTAACCTAACCTAACCTAACCTAACCTAACCTAACCTAACCTAACCTAACCTAACCTAACCTAACCTAACCTAACCTAACCTAACCTAACCTAACCTAACCTAACCTAACCTAACCTAACCTAACCTAACCTAACCTAACCTAACCTAACATAACCTAACCTAACCTAACCTAACCTAACCTAACCTAACCTAACCTAACCTAACCTAACCTAACCTAACCTAACCTAACCTAACCTAACCTAACCTAACCTAACCTAACCTAACCTAACCTAACCTAACCTAACCTAACCTAACCTAACCTAACCTAACCTAACCTAACCTAACCTAACCTAACCTAACCTAACCTAACCTAACCTAACCTAACCTAACCTAACCTAACCTAACCTAACCTAACCTAACCTAACCTAACCTAACCTAACCTAACCTAACCTAACCTAACCTAACCTAACCTAACCTAACCTAACCTAACCTAACCTAACCTAACCTAACCTAACCTAACCTAACCTAACCTAACCTAACCTAACCTAACCTAACCTAACCTAACCTAACCTAACCTAACCTAACCTAACCTAACCTAACCTAACCTAACCTAACCTAACCTAACCTAACCTAACCTAACCTAACCTAACCTAACCTAACCTAACCTAACCTAACCTAACCTAACCTAACCTAACCTAACCTAACCTAACCTAACCTAACCTAACCTAACCTAACCTAACCTAACCTAACCTAACCTAACCTAACCTAACCTAACCTAACCTAACCTAACCTAACCTAACCTAACCTAACCTAACCTAACCTAACCTAACCTAACCTAACCTAACCTAACCTAACCTAACCTAACCTAACCTAACCTAACCTAACCTAACCTAACCTAACCTAACCTAACCTAACCTAACCTAACCTAACCTAACCTAACCTAACCTAACCTAACCTAACCTAACCTAACCTAACCTAACCTAACCTAACCTAACCTAACCTAACCTAACCTAACCTAACCTAACCTAACCTAACCTAACCTAACCTAACCTAACCTAACCTAACCTAACCTAACCTAACCTAACCTAACCTAACCTAACCTAACCTAACCTAACCTAACCTAACCTAACCTAACCTAACCTAACCTAACCTAACCTAACCTAACCTAACCTAACCTAACCTAACCTAACCTAACCTAACCTAACCTAACCTAACCTAACCTAACCTAACCTAACCTAACCTAACCTAACCTAACCTAACCTAACCTAACCTAACCTAACCTAACCTAACCTAACCTAACCTAACCTAACCTAACCTAACCTAACCTAACCTAACCTAACCTAACCTAACCTAACCTAACCTAACCTAACCTAACCTAACCTAACCTAACCTAACCTAACCTAACCTAACCTAACCTAACCTAACCTAACCTAACCTAACCTAACCTAACCTAACCTAACCTAACCTAACCTAACCTAACCTAACCTAACCTAACCTAACCTAACCTAACCTAACCTAACCTAACCTAACCTAACCTAACCTAACCTAACCTAACCTAACCTAACCTAACCTAACCTAACCTAACCTAACCTAACCTAACCTAACCTAACCTAACCTAACCTAACCTAACCTAACCTAACCTAACCTAACCTAACCTAACCTAACCTAACCTAACCTAACCTAACCTAACCTAACCTAACCTAACCTAACCTAACCTAACCTAACCTAACCTAACCTAACCTAACCTAACCTAACCTAACCTAACCTAACCTAACCTAACCTAACCTAACCTAACCTAACCTAACCTAACCTAACCTAACCTAACCTAACCTAACCTAACCTAACCTAACCTAACCTAACCTAACCTAACCTAACCTAACCTAACCTAACCTAACCTAACCTAACCTAACCTAACCTAACCTAACCTAACCTAACCTAACCTAACCTAACCTAACCTAACCTAACCTAACCTAACCTAACCTAACCTAACCTAACCTAACCTAACCTAACCTAACCTAACCTAACCTAACCTAACCTAACCTAACCTAACCTAACCTAACCTAACCTAACCTAACCTAACCTAACCTAACCTAACCTAACCTAACCTAACCTAACCTAACCTAACCTAACCTAACCTAACCTAACCTAACCTAACCTAACCTAACCTAACCTAACCTAACCTAACCTAACCTAACCTAACCTAACCTAACCTAACCTAACCTAACCTAACCTAACCTAACCTAACCTAACCTAACCTAACCTAACCTAACCTAACCTAACCTAACCTAACCTAACCTAACCTAACCTAACCTAACCTAACCTAACCTAACCTAACCTAACCTAACCTAACCTAACCTAACCTAACCTAACCTAACCTAACCTAACCTAACCTAACCTAACCTAACCTAACCTAACCTAACCTAACCTAACCTAACCTAACCTAACCTAACCTAACCTAACCTAACCTAACCTAACCTAACCTAACCTAACCTAACCTAACCTAACCTAACCTAACCTAACCTAACCTAACCTAACCTAACCTAACCTAACCTAACCTAACCTAACCTAACCTAACCTAACCTAACCTAACCTAACCTAACCTAACCTAACCTAACCTAACCTAACCTAACCTAACCTAACCTAACCTAACCTAACCTAACCTAACCTATCCTAACCTAACCTAACCTAACCTAACCTAACCTAACCTAACCTAACCTAACCTAACCTAACCTAACCTAACCTAACCTAACCTAACCTAACCTAACCTAACCTAACCTAACCTAACCTAACCTAACCTAACCTAACCTAACCTAACCTAACCTAACCTAACCTAACCTAACCTAACCTAACCTAACCTAACCTAACCTAACCTAACCTAACCTAACCTAACCTAACCTAACCTAACCTAACCTAACCTAACCTAACCTAACCTAACCTAACCTAACCTAACCTAACCTAACCTAACCTAACCTAACCTAACCTAACCTAACCTAACCTAACCTAACCTAACCTAACCTAACCTAACCTAACCTAACCTAACCTAACCTAACCTAACCTAACCTAACCTAACCTAACCTAACCTAACCTAACCTAACCTAACCTAACCTAACCTAACCTAACCTAACCTAACCTAACCTAACCTAACCTAACCTAACCTAACCTAACCTAACCTAACCTAACCTAACCTAACCTAACCTAACCTAACCTAACCTAACCTAACCTAACCTAACCTAACCTAACCTAACCTAACCTAACCTAACCTAACCTAACCTAACCTAACCTAACCTAACCTAACCTAACCTAACCTAACCTAACCTAACCTAACCTAACCTAACCTA
>NC_091553.1:727741-747741 GCF_042767895.1 Penaeus vannamei
GAGGGCAAAGAATATATTTGAAGACAGCAAAGGAATCTAAAGAAAGGAGATATTTTGTTCCTTTGCAAAGCTCTTGAACGATTTTATGACGATGAAAAAAAATATTTAAGAGAGACTGGCTTATGCAGGAACCGGAGTGACACGTTACGTTAACTGTCCAATAAAAATAAAGAATTAGGGAGCGTTCAGCTGTTGTAAGAGATGTATATCGACAAGATGCGTATATATACCCCTGGCATGCAACAAATGACATGACCTGCAAGCCTGTCATAACTTTGTCATGTGTGTGCTCACCTCCACCACAAGGCAAAGTAAATCCTGCAAACCTTCCTGGGAATTTACTCTGAAATTTTGAAAATGGTCTGAGCTCTAAACTTGCCGGAATATATATGATAGAGGTTCTGCTGTCTTTGGTACACGCAAGGCGATACAGGCAATTGTTGTGGTCTCTGTGCCAGTCAGTTATCTTGAAAAGACTTAATTTGGTGAATCCTATTAAAAGTCCATATCTGAGATATTAACAACATTCGGTCTTATGAACTACATTTTTTCTCTCTCCTCAAACCAATAATATCATGATGTTATGTCTAATAGCTGGCCAGTGTATGAAGTTGAGAAGTTATAGGATAAAAAATTGCAACAACAGCAAAAGATACAGGCAAATCTTAGATATTTGGAACCGAGTTAGAAAAAAAGATAGATACAGATATGATTAAAGAATGTAAATAGAAATGGTTGGTTTGAGATTTTTGCAGATATCCGCACACTTTATGTATTACCTTGCCTTTATGTATATTCCTCTTTGCAATCATGCAAGCAAACCTTTTTTGTCTCTAATCTTATCTTACTGAAGAGTAAAGTAATATAGAGATTACCCTGATAATTCATGTAACAAGTCAGTGCCTTCCAGTTTTCCCTTGTCAAGGCCTTAGTTTTTGCTGGTGAAGAGAAATGTGGCTGCAGTTATTATTCAGTTACACAGCATGGCACATGGATGTGGCAACTGTAAGATTATAGTTTTTCATTTATCTTATTGTGCAAGCTACAAGATTGAAGAGTTTTTGGCAATTCTTTACAGTATGGACCATAGACTAACGGCCAGTTTGTTAGAATTGTGCGAGGCCCGACCCAAAGAATATTCGTATACTTGACATGCATAAATAAAGAAATAAATGCATATTTATCAGGCTAGACATACATATCAACCTGGAAAATAGATGGTTAAATGTATATCTATCAGATATATAGACAGATATGCCTTTATTTCTGCATCTGTATTTATGAAAATTCATTGGGTCAGGCCTGGCACAATTTTAACAAACCGGCCGTAAGTCCCCAACTCCATGTCAGAAAATTAATTCATCAATTTAAAAGCGTTTTAAGCAGGGAAAGTTTTTGCCTGAAATCTCAAGCGTTTTTCTTGCTAACTCAAGGATTTCGCTTGCTTTCTCAAGCGACCTCCGTAGATGGCTTGACTTGCGCTTGCTGAGTCAAGCGGTATACCGTCACCATGGCAACGGCGTCGGTCGCGTACTGTACTGGTCACGATCCTTCGAATGTGGGTGTTGGCCAGGAACCCCGCTTAATATCTTATCAGATAAATAATTTTTTCACGGTATCTGATTCTGCAATTTTCTTAAAATCATATTCAAAGAAATTGAAATTAACTGAAAACGAAAAGAGATAATGGAGATTATGGGAATAAAAAGTTTTACTTATGAATAATAAATTAATTTAAGACGAACAATTTTCCTCTTATTGTTAAACTTCTCGTCTTTCTAAATCAAGAATATATCTGCTATTTTATGAAATAAAGAATATTTAAAGTGAAAAATTCTGAGAAATTCTAGCGACATTCTTCTGTTGATATCATATTCGATGATTTGTTATATTTAACCTCATAAAATCGGATATATGGGAATGGATAGGCCTATATTTTAATTCAGGGATATTCATTTGTTTTGATAAAGCATCAGAATGAAAGGGCTGTCAATCGAAAGTGTGTGTCATTGTTTTAGAGGCACTTTATATGAATATAGGAGAAAATATAGCGCTTTGTTAAGATGTTTAGGTAGATTTATTTACTTCTCTGCCATCTTGTTGCGGCGCTAGCTTGTCAGTTGTTTTGAATTACGCGCTCAAACTGTTAGCAACCACAGGTGAAATAAACTCCACCCTTGACTTTTGCATAAGTTATCTCTTTCCGAGATTGTTGGTGGGAATATTGCTTTTAAAACCCAAGTATGTATATTTCATGTGTTATTTTGATATTTCTATGCTCATCATGGCCTGTTATGATTTGTACTTTATAAAAAGACATTTCCACATGTCTAGCATCACTGAAGAGGGCCTGCCTGCCTTGGAAAGCGTTTTAAGCAGGGAACGGTACAGCGCTTGGCAAGAATTCTTGCCAAGCACTCCCCTGCTTAAAACGCTTTAAGTTACCATGACTGGCATGCCCAACAAGGGGAGGGTTGATGGGGGTTCTGCCTCCCAACACCCCCTGAGGAACATTGTGTTCACCTCTGTATGCATGGCAAGATAGAGCTGAAACTCTTTTTCTTTATTTGTAGTGTTACCATTCGTGTCTGCAGGTTATTTCTTGTACCAACGACTACAACGTTTTGTCCTCTACAAAAATATCATAGTTTTTAGAAGTGTCAAAATTAATTTCGGATTATTCATGTGAAATGGTGATAAATGAGTGGGATGATTGAAATAGAAGTGACAAAATTTGAAAATTGTGACACAAGTCTTTTCTGGTTGTTACATGAATTTCTCCAGTAGCTGTTCACAATAGATCTATAACAGATTATCATGAATATTTATTATTGTTCTTTATTAATTATCCCTTACCCAGTGTATGAATTTAGGTATGTAATGAATTACCATTAAGACTTCTTAAAAAGGAGTATATTAGATGTTACAGTAATTTATTGGGACACATCTTGATAAATGACTTGTGTGAAATGATGACAAATGTTTTTTCCCTCTACCCTTTTTATGTAAATTTCCATTGTTGCTATTTCCATAACCCATTGCTGCCAGAAACATATTATTTCCACAGTAGTTTTGTTTTGTAAATTGTGTGTATATAAAGGTGGCTCTACAAGTGCACAGTTACCAAGAGTCAATTAATAGGCCTTTATTACCTCACCTGATTTTGTTATTATAAACAATGATAATGATAATGAAAAATTAGAAGATACTGTTTATGAAAATCAAGGATAAGAGTAAATAGTTGAGATAGGCAGGACTAGTAATTGACTCTACTCCTATAGAGCGTTATTTGTAAACAATACAAATTATAAACTGAAATCACATTGAACATGAAAGGTATGTAGATCCCATCCCAGCTGGTATTTGGCTAAATATTCTTAACTAACCTGATTGGAAAATTTAAATTTGCCCAGGCGAGTTAATTTCTAATTTTTCAGTTACTATAGTATGGTTGGTGAAATTTGTTTACTTTCCTGGATACTTTTTCCTGTTATTATAAGAAACTTCCTTGGAAAAGTACCTCTAACTTAACCTGATACCGGTAAAGTCAGGTGAGGTCACAAGGTCTACATTGACTCCTTTGCGGATGAGCACTTGCAGAGCCGTGTATTGCTGAGATGTTTCACAAAGCAATACTACAGTGGACACAGCATTTTCCCAGAGACTTTGGGTTAAATATGATATGCCACTGAGTTGCATTATATTGGGTATGCATGGCCATTGCAGCCAGCTTGCACACCTATTGAAGAATTTGCATTAAAATGTATGGTAGTGTAGAATAGCATCAAGGAGTACATCTGCAAATTATCCTGATAGAAATATGATTTGAATTATGGGCTTTTGGTATTTCATATTACATATATACTGCAAACTTTCTTAAAAGTTTACTGGATATGCTAATATCTAGGAAACAAGTGACAGTTCTTTTGGAATGCCTTACACCCTCCTTTCTAGGTGGTATCTGTAGCAACGAAAGGCCACTGCCGGACCCCGCACAGTGGGTGATCCAATCAAAGTGTCAGCTCTGAATCATGGGGTAGTAACTTGCCATCTGATCACCAACATTAAAACCTTTTATGGCCACATTGTAATCAGCTACCATTGATAATTGGGACACTGCACTAGTCCCATTATCACGTGGATCCCTAAGTATACAAGGACCTCCTACCTGGACATCGGCATTCACTTCCTCGTATGAGGTGAGGCAGCAGGAGGGTGGACGGCCACATGCCTGTGAGAGTGGATAAGAAAGACAATTTAGTAATACATTCTGACTGTTCATGCAAGAGTTACTTCCTCAATAGCAAAACATTAAAAGCAACATTAAACTTTTCTGCTAAGTGAAAAGTTGGAAATGTCAATCAGGATTAAAGATTCCTCGATTGCAAAAGTGAAGCCGCAGTTATCTCTTACTTGAAAGCACTTTTGAAGTAAATGAAGGATAGGGGACAAATGTTGATTTTTTTTTTTATGAAAAGGATTGATTTCATATGGAAAGAGGCATATTTAAAATATTTTTCTGTATTAAAGTTCATTTTGAAACATTGTCTGTTTGAACAATTCTTTCACCATTTATACACTTTCTGCACTGTTGAAATTTCTCATTGTTTTTCAAACCATTTTCAAAACACTATTCACTTTGAGTAACAAGTTAAAGGATTGACATGTAAAGGGTTGCAGTATTTGGTCACCCCATCATACCGTTGGTCTGTGCATCAAGGCGCAGGACAAGAAAGTTTTAAGATGTTTGTAATGTTTTCTTTTTTGATTACCTTTCTCTTATTGATGTTAGTAATTACATTCTTGCCTGTACTTACTCATTATAGTTTATGGTGTGTGCAAAGTATATTAGTATAGTTGTTAGTATTTTGAGTGATGTTATTAGAACTATATACATTATCTTAGTATGTTATGCAGTATTTTATTCTTTATTTAGAAAGGTTTTGTACCCTTTATATTTTTATTGTTATATGCATTTATTTATTTTTATTTATTTATTTATTTATTTATTTGTAATATGAAGTTTAGGCCTATATACTATTTCAATAAGCATTCTATTTATTTAATTATTTATTATTGTGATTACAATTGTTATGACAATCCAGACCATTATCACAGTTGATGATTACCATCATGTATCAGTTTATTTTTTTATGAATTATTTATTTATCTATTTTCCTATTGTCTGCTATCTTTATCTATTCTATTATTTTTAGATTTGGTTTCTTTTATTTTCCTTTTCAGTGCACATAAACTTACTACTCATTCATATAGTTGCAGAATATGATGTGGGAACAGCATCACTTTACACTGCAGAGTTACTCTTAAGAAACTCTTTAAAGTCTTGAACTTTTACAGTAGGCCTATTGTCTTTGCCATAAGTGGCCAGTACTCGTCTTTAGAATAGGACCACTTCAAGCAAAGGTATAGTCTTTGCCCTTTGCAGCCGGGCAGAGACCAAGAAACCTCCACCACATATGAACTGGCAAGATTGAGCTTGGAATGGTTCCATATTTAACAATAGCTTTGTTGGAAATTTCCATATTTAACAATAGCTTTGTAGGAAAGTCTGTAATCTCTATCTTGCCAGAACATACGCGGTGCAGGTTTATCGAGCAAAGCCAGAGTGCAAAAGCCTTGGCATACCGCAGTTCATAAATCAGCTGACTGTGATGAGTAATTATAGGTTTACATTTACTCTGAGATGATTATTGTTTATTTTGTTTTATTTGTTTATTGTTTTTTTCTGACAGTGTGGTATTATGTACACAATGTTCTTTGCAGTACTCTTACTCTCCATCAAATGGTCGTATTCAGAATAATTACCCTATAGTTTTGGTTGTCTTCCTCACAATTTTTAAAATCATAAATAGTGATAAACGTGCAAGACACACTACACTGCCAGCTACTACTCAGGTACCATTATACCTTTAATAAAAATCTCTCAAACGTTTTAGGTCACGGCGTAATTGAATTGGCAAAACAGCTTTTATCATAAGAACATCATAATGGATCACACAAAGGTATGAGATCACATATTGTGTGTGATGTGATTAGTGATTTTTTTCTTTCTTTTTTTTCTGTGAGCCTTAATGATGTAGTGTAAGTAGTTCTTAATATTTGACTTGTTTTGATATGATTTTTTTTTTAATATATATTCTCAGTATTTTGATATTTTTTCCTTGGACTAATGACTAATAATGTATTGTGTTTTGAAAATGGGTATTGGTAGTGGTATCTTTTTCTTTATATGCATTTTCCCCTGGTATCTAGTTTTATTTTAGTAGTTTTGTTTTTTGGTGTCAGGGAAAAGGTTTCTTGATTTGTGATGAGTTTTCTTTCTGTTGCATTTTTTTTTTTAACATCTCTTTAACTAATTTTACAAGATTTTATTTTTATTTTAAGTTAGAAAAAGGAGGAAAGTATTTGTAACAATGATAATAATAACAGTGATTCTAATAAGGGTGATGAAATGATGATAATGTTATGGCAAAAAAACATTTGTTACTATTTTTTTTATACATTGTAGGGCCTATACTGATATAAAGGTATTAATTACTAGAGATGAATGTACAGTATATGAATTTGTTTAAAAGGACATATTGTTAGGTCGCACATGCTAATAGAGATGTTAGTGCTGTGATAGGATGTTAGAAGATATTTGAAGCTTAAAATGTTCACAAAGATTTATACTTATAACAATAATGATATGAATTACAATAAGAATTGCCAAAGTGCAGACAACTGTAGTTATCGTAACGACAATAACCAAAAAGAAGAAATGATATTAAAAACTAAATTTATGGTTGAGAAATAGTTCCAAGGAAACTACACAGAGAAAGGCAAATGAGGGAGGAAAGATATCAGGCAGTGAAGGCTTTATCTCGCGTCCTTGAGGCTCAGTCGCTAATCATATGACCAGAGATACAGGAACATCTAGATTTACACATAATCCAAGCATTCAGTATTAGGTTTTGGCTTCTTAATTGATTTGTTTATTTCTTTTTCTTTACTTTTCTTTTCTTCTTTTCCCTATTTTTCAAACAGTTTCTTTTGTTTTTTATTGTATAATCTTTTGTGAGTGTTTAAAACCAAATAATGCTATGTGCTATTCCATTTTATTTATTTAGTTCTCCCTCTTTTATGCTTTATTGATAGAACAATAAAGAACCCATGAATTGTGCGCTTTCACTTTTTTTTTAGGCTACATGGCATGATATCCTTCCATGTTGATCATCATGTAGAATAGTGTTGTAGGAAAGAGAGAGATTATGAGTAATCAAAAGGTAAAGATTGAAGTGCTAATTTCTTTGCTTTTGGCTGATGATAAAGATGGAGAAAATTATTACAGTTCTTGCTTTGTAGTTATGATTTGATGTTGATGTTGAGTTGCGCTTTAATGAAGGAATTTTTCTTTTTAAGAGAGAAAAGGTTAAGAAATTTTAGAGGGAAGGAGAGTTTGTGCTTCTCTTAAGGGAAAACATTGGCTTTTTTTAGAGAATAAAAACTTTTATTTTATTCAGTGTTAGATTTGAATGTTATTTTAAAATTTAAGATTAAAGGGATTAGATTTTAGTTGATGACCAGAAAAAAGGGTTTTTAAAAAGTTCTAGATGATTTTAACACTAGATTTAGATTTTTGGTGAAATACTGTGACTTAACATGGCCAGATACTCAGTAGTATAATGCGTATGACAGGAATAACAAGAATAATAGTTTCCAAGAGTTTTTAGGCACTATGTTTAAAAATCTTTCCTTCTTTCTTGCACATATCGCACTTGGTTGCCACTCACTTTTTCTTGTGTACTTTGAACATCACATCAAGGGTGACGCATGCTCCTTCTCACGTCTTTATGTTCACGTATCACAAGAGTATGGATTGGTCCTGAGTATTGTTATTTTGAAATTTTGAGGGATTTTTGGTTATTTACTCATATTATGTATGATTATATCTTCCTTTTGAAAATCTAATTTTGACTCTTGGTGATTTTGGTTATTTTTAAGTCATGCATACCTACACAAATAATAGTGTGTATGCATGTGTGCGTGCGTCCTTGCGTGTGCACGTGCGCAACTGCAGTTGATCATGTTGATTTGCTTTAATGCTTTTATTGCAAATGTATTATGCATATACTAATTACATGTTTTACTTGGTATTTTTAATTTTGTTTGAAGAATTTACTACTATTCTTGATATTTAGTTTAATAAGTTTGTTGCAATTATAATGGATGAAAAAATTTACATATTTTAAATTAGATTGATTATTGATATCAAATTTATATATTTAGATTTATGGTTTTGATGCCTTTTGTTCTGTGGTATACTTGTAGTGCTTCAAAACCATTCACATTCAATAAGAACCATTAGGCATTATTACATATTCAATGATAATCCCCATAAACACCTTTTATTTAACCCTTTGCACATAGCGATGCCCCAAAGTAGAAGCCATGACCGTAAGCCAGAGTTTTGCATTGCTCAGCTGTATCATTGTATCATTGGGTCAGTCCTGGGCAGCCTCCTGTCCAAATACTAGCTTGGATGGCTCTTTGATCCGAGAAGAATGCTAGTGAATCTTTGGGGCATTTCATCATTAAAGGGTTACTCATGCTATTGGTGTTAGTATGCTTTACAGACGCCATCAAAGCTTTACAACTGTGATCTGAACATGAATGAAAACCCCTTCATGGCTATAACCAAACAATTGATCTTTTTGCAGGCTATCCCCCTTCTGGTGGGTCTTGGGGTTGTGGTCGGAACAGCCATTCTGACCAAGTTGTACTTGTCGAAGAAACGCGGTCCGCCTCGCACCCTCCAGGATCCCACAGTCAAGTACCCCTTGGAGCTGATTGAGCGGGAGGAAATATCCCACGACACGAGACGATTTAGATTTAAGCTCCCAACCCCTGACCATATTCTTGGTAAAGGATTAGATGATTTGTAGAGATAGAGCTGAATTATATGATTTATAGGTTATTTGTATATCCATCTAAAGAATTATCTTGTCACAGTGCCAGGCATATAAATGAAACAGGAGAGAATTATCAGTGAGTTTATATTACAGGTCTTCCCATTGGTCAGCACATCTACCTCTCAGCTAGAGTTGACGGGCAGCTGGTTGTGCGTCCATACACTCCTGTTTCCAGCGATGAAGACAAGGGCTACATTGATCTTGTTGTCAAGGTTATTTTCAAGTGTTTTGTTGTTTATCTGTATTTTTTTTCTTTTTCTTTTCTTTTAATTTCTTTTCTTTTCTTTTCTTTTCCCATCCCTTTCTCCCTATCCGCCTCTCTATTTTTACCTGTCTTATTTCTTTCTATTCTTCTCACTTTCAAATGAACCTCCAGGAC
The DNA here is from genome assembly GCF_042767895.1 of Penaeus vannamei. Classification (NCBI taxonomy): domain Eukaryota; kingdom Metazoa; phylum Arthropoda; class Malacostraca; order Decapoda; family Penaeidae; genus Penaeus; species Penaeus vannamei. The sequence continues at coordinate 737,093 of NC_091553.1, forward strand.
AAAGGTCTTTTGGGTCATGTCAAGGTTTGCTATTTCCACTTGGCTTCTGTTTCCTTCTCTTCTCTAATACACTGTTTTATTCTTCCCTTTCCCTGTTATCCTTCCCCTTTCTCTTCCTCCTCCCCCTCTCCCTCTTTCTATGCCTCCTATTGCTCCTTTCTTTCCTCCTCCTCTTTTCCTTCCTCCTCCTCCTTTCCCTCTTCCTCCTCCTCCTTTCCCTCTTCTTCCTCCCCTCCTCTTCTCTTCCTCCTCCTCTTCCTCCTCCCCATCCTCCTTTCCTCCTCCTCCTTTCCTCCTCCTCCTTTCCTCCTCCTCCTTTCCTCCTCCTCCTCTCCTCCTCCTCCTCTCCTCCTCCTCCTCCTCCTCCTCCTCCTTTCCTCCTCCTCTTCCTCCTCTTCCTCCTCCTCTACCACCACCTTCTCCTCCTCCTCCTCCTTTTCCTCTTGTTTGTCTTTCTCCTTTTTCTTTTCTCCATTATTTGTCTCCTTCCTCAGCCTCTTCCATTCCTTCACTTTCCCTCCTCTCCTCTTCTTCCTGCCTGATCCTCCTCCCTCTCTCTGAAGAAAAGGTATTACTAGGTACAAGTTGCATGCCATATTTGTCTCATGAATCTCACGAGTATAAATATTGTCTAACTTTAGCTTTAGTTTAATATTGTGAATTACAGTGATGACTTTAACAGCTGATCGAAATTTCAAAAAGACTTTCATTACAAAGTTTAGCTTACGGAACATGTCATTCCTCTTCTGCTTTCGAACTTGAGCATATTATGGTAGGTGAAGCTTTTATGAATTTGTAGATTTTTTTTTTCTTCACAGAACTTCAGATAGATCTAATGTAATTCACAAGATGCGTAAGGATTCTGGGAATCAGCACAACATGCATGTAGCTTCCTTTCTCTATTGTGGTTTCATGTATCCATGTTGCCAAGGTTTATTTCATTTCAGATATATATATATGCGCACGAAAACACACACACACACACACACACACACACACACACACACACACACACACACACACACACACACACACACACACACACACACACACACACACACACACACACACACACACACACATATGCTCACACACACACACACACATGCTCACACACACACACACACACATGCTCACACACACACACACACACATGCTCACACACACACACACACATGCTCACTCACACACTCACTCACTCACTCACTCACTCACTCACTCACTCACTCACTCACTCTCACACACTCACTCACTCTCACACACTCACTCACTCATTTTCACACACTCACTCACTCTCACACACTCACTCACTCTCACACACTCACTCACACACACACACACACACTACACACACATATATATAATATGTATGTACTAAACAACCCTCACATTCCCAATTAATAGCTATTTTTTAATCATTTGTCATTATATAGCACATAATTACTCTAAGATGATACGGGATTTTTTAAGCAGGAAACATTGACACTATGTGGGATTATCTATTATTACTATTAGTTATTACCCCCCTCATCTCCCCTGTACTGTATTTGCATTGGTGTCATGGCAACGTGAATAGGTGTGATATTTTTATTGTCGACGGAAGCAGTCTTATCTCTGTTTAGGGTTAATAGTATGCATGTTTGCAAGAGAAGCATACTCCTCCGTCCTTTATGTTGTATCCCGGTCATCTTTATTGTTTTTCTTTGTGTTGTTTCGTGTCCCCTTTATCATCATTGTGATTTTCCTAATAGTCATCAGCTGTAGCATTAGTAATGTTTTGTCCAGGCAGTTGTTTATTTATTATCATTACTGATTTTTTAAATATCATATATTAGAGAAAGAGATGTTTTTAGATTAATTGAAAAAGGTTTTATCAGTATTTTTTTATTAATTCATTTCTTTTTCAAGTTAAAACTAGATCCTCCTGTTTCATGTTGACTTTGGAAAAAGAAAATCCTTTTCCCTTGCATGTTTACATTTTATTATTATAAAGTAGCTAGTTTAGTTTGATACCCATTATATATTTGAGATGATTAGATTAGATAAAATATATATATATTTTTTTCCACTCTCTGGTTGTATCTCATTCAGTTTAAAAAAGATGTTAGTCTGATTCTTTGAATATGAAGATCTATTTTTCATGAGACGGAATACTTTTTGATTGACGTTTCCTATTGTAGACTGTCGTATTAAACATTTATTTTTAAATGAGGCTTTGAATTGGAGCCAACTTGTAGTATTAAAGGTTTAGGTGATGATTATTTGTCTGCTCTTTAATAGGGATTTTAGTTTGATTATCTATCTTATCTCTCTCTCTCTCTCTCTCTCTCTCTCTCTCTCTCTCTCTCTCTCTCTCTCTCTCTCTCTCTCTCTCTCTCTCTCTCTCTCTCTCTCTCTCTTTCTCTCTGTCCCCCCTCCCGCTCACTCCCTCACTCCTTCTCCCCCTCCCACCTTCCCCCTTCCCTTCCCACGCCATTCATTCAAATCTTCTCTCCCAGGTTTACTTCAAGAATGTGCATCCCAAATTCCCGGATGGCGGGAAGTTGAGCCAGTACCTCGAAGGGATGAAGATTGGTGAAACCATTGACGTGCGTGGGCCATCAGGTTTGCTCGAGTACCGTGGCCGAGGAGTCTTTGCCATTAAGCCAGACAAAAAGTCTCCACCGAACCTCACGACCGCCAAGAAGGTCAGCATGATTGCCGGTAAGAATTGGCTAGTTGGTGGTTGTGGATATTTTTCTATTTTTTTCCATTTCAATTCCTTCGGTTTTGCACCTCCTTCCCCCCCCCCCCTCCTCTTCCTTCTCTTTCTCTTCATAATCTTTTGTTCATCCTCCTCCTCTTCTTCCTCTTCCTCTCCATGTGTACAGTACATGATGAATAGATATCAAAATAATGAAGTAAAAATTATTTTTTTTTCCTTTCCAACCCACACGAGAATCCATATGATGCTTTGCTTAACTACTTTCTCTCTTACTTGTGCTGCAACAGGTGGAACAGGCATTACTCCCATGTTGCAGCTGGTGCGTCAGGTGGCAAGAGATGAGGGAGACAAAACACAGTTGGCCTTGATTTTTGCAAACCAGACGGAAGCAGACATATTGTTGCGTCAGGAGCTAGAAGAGGTCCAGGCCCAGCACCCAGACAAATTTAAGTTGTGGTACACTGTCGACCGTCCAGAACCAGGTGAGGAGATTCTTTCAATTGAACTCTAATTCAGGGTAGCAATATTATGGTTGTTAAATTTGAATTTGGTGGCCTGGGTTGCTTTGAGGTTATTTTAACTTGCAGCTTAATTGGAATTGTACGAGTAATTGTATATATTTTAAAACTTGTTTTAACTTGTTACTTACATACTTGGACTTCAGCAATGTAGGGTAAGTTAGTAGTTATTTTGTCTATTCTCCATCCCACATACTTTAATCTCATTTCACTCTTTCATTCCCTCCCAGGCTGGAAGTATAGCAGTGGCTTTGTCAGTGCCGAGATGATTTCAGAGCACTTGTTCCCACCGGGTGACGACACACTGGTACTCATGTGTGGGCCTCCCCCTATGATAAATTTTGCCTGCATCCCAAATCTGGACAAACTTGGATACTCACCTAGCATGAGGTTTGCCTATTAGTAGCTGAAGAAGAAGAAGGATAAAATAATGGCAGGCAGTGATTAGAAAACCTAGCACAGTTGTTATAAAAAGATGGAAAGAATGAAAGGGGTGTTTCCTGTAGTCTTAATATCCTAATCCATTGTCACGTAGAGTCAAGTTAGGATGTTGTTATGTAGTGAATGGCACGAGGATTGCGGTCAAAGAGAGTTCTCCAAGTGCTAAGAATAGTCCCTTTTATTAATTTATTTGTCTCTTGCTTTGCCTTACAGGTTTTTGATAATATGTTGCAAGTATTACTAAAAATAGGGCAAACACTGTGGCCAATTCTCTCTTAGGTCAAGTCCCTCAACAGTATTGGTCAAGTCCTTCCACAGTATTGAGGGACGTAACCATCCCTTTGACTGCAATGCCTTGTTAGAGGCAACCATGCAGCTCCAACTTGCATTCCTGTCTTTCTCTGTTATATGGCATTTGTATCGTTAAGTTTTTATTGCTAATGTGTATGACATGTGATAATTTAAAAGATTTATTTTTTGTCATCATTTCCTTCTTAGTGTTTAAAAAGAAAGAGATTTGCCTGTCACAAAGGTAGTTTTATTTTAGATAAATTATGGTGTACGGTGAACAAAATTTTTGGAAGCAATGAGCATGTTATTTAAAGCATTTAAATCACATGTTATCTTGTTTGAGATGTATGAAATTAAAGTTTGTGTAAATATTTGTCTTTATGAATTAATAGAACTTTGAAGGCAGTAATGAACTAACCAGAAGATTATAACCTTGTTAGCTTTGGGTAGTTCACCTATGGTGTTTACTGTGACTAGAGTTGGTAAGAAGGAATTGCAGTGAGATTGCAGGGTAATAAAAAGTTCTCATGGCAAATATGTTGTTTCATTACATGGCCTTGAAAAAGCAATTTATATGAAGCCTGAGGGAGTACTTGTTGATCTTTTTACGTATGAATTAGAAGATTTGTTGAAGACAAATTACCAAACTGTGATGGGAAGGAAGATATTGAGTATTGTTGTTTCTTGAAATTAAAGTTGAGATAGAGATGTATATTTTTTTCTTCACCACATAATGCAAGAATGTGATAGTACATGTGTGTAAATCAATTGTATTGATATGTTTGAAGGTATTTAGGTTATATATAATTGCATATCTGTAGAGTTTTGATTCATTTACATTAAGGCAAGATTTCTTTGCATAAAGATGAAAATTCAGAATGATTAAGCATTACATAGAGCCTGAATTAAAATGATTCCCTGCAGGTATATAGACAATATAGGTATATAGAGCTTATGCAGTAAATCCAATATATGATTAAATTAAAGGAGAAAACTAACTTAACCCAAAAGCATTATATTATTATCTTTGATGGTTCAGTTAATGTTACACAAAAAAAACTTTTTTATTTTGAAATTCTGTTACTGAAGCATTTAAATAAATCCTAGCCTTCTTCTTCATTGTCTACCTTTTTCTCCCTTATTACTATTCATCCTTATTGCCCTCCTTCCCACAGTACTACCTCACAACACTATACCCTGTCTTCCTCCCGCCTTACAGCACCTTACTCTAACAATAAACTTCTCTTCTAATGATTTCTCCAAAACCAATTAGGAAAAGTTTCCTTTTACAGTCATTCTAATCGTTCATGCCTTGTCACAGTTACATGCGAGTCACATGCTTGTGCACTATCTACCATGACTGACTTCACTGGCAAACTTAATCCTGCCCAACCTCAGTCCTCCCTTAATACTTACACTGGAACTGTTTCCATCTCCTAGACTGACTGTCCTATCTATTACAAAAACTAGTCAGACTGAAAACAACCTGTTTTCCTGCCAGTTGACCATGATGCTACACTATTACTCCTAGAGGCCAATGTAAGTCCTACACCAGTATTGCCAGAATTAGCTTCCATAGACAGGATCTCCCTGATGAAATATATGTTGGTAAAGTATCCTGTACTGTCCAACCATATTAACCCTTCCTCCCATAAAGTATTTTACGAGAGTTGCCGTGCCTACAAACTCGAATTTAAGGTAGCAGTTCTCAGATTCAAACTAGGCCTCACACTCCATGAGGCCATAAAGGAAGTACCTATTCCATTGCAGTTCATGGCTCTGCTTCCCTGCCATCTGTTCAAGATGTCTCATTACCTCCCCCAGTATCTCTTACCTCTACCCCTTACCATCCTACCTCTACTCCTACGGTCTCTCCCACATTCTAAATCCAGATGCTCCAATCCCCCATCTTCCACTTTACCGATTGTGTTAGGCAATCTTAATGTTCCACCCAATCTTATACCACATCCTCTCCTACACCCACCTCTTCCTCTGATCTCTGGACATGTCCCCCCCTTCTCCCCCTCATAAAACTTTTGTTTCTCAGACCTTCCCCCAACTCCCCTCCAGACACTCTTGAAGATATCCAAAACTTGACCCAAGAGATTGCTCCACTCTCATCCACCCTCCAATCTCACCATTCCAAGTTCCTCTACATTCAAGGTAATTGTAGATATAAATTCTCCTCTTATTCAAGTTCCCCTACCCTCTTCCTCCCACTCTATCCCAACACAATCCATCCTCACCTTCTCTGTGTTCACCATTCCCTCTTGTTTCTCTATTATTCTTGCTGCTCCAACCTGGATGCTCATATGACTCCCTTGTGTTTCAAATATATCTGGATCCTTCTCTTCCTGATATTCTTCCTGATACTTCAACACCTTCCCCTGTTCTCTATCTCATTCCTATTTTCCCTTGTTCTCTTATCTCATTCCCAGATTTTTCTCCTACTTCTCCAACACCCATCTCTACCCATATTATCTTGATTGTTTCATATTGGCTCTCTTGCAGTTTTCTTTATATAGTGTTCGTCTTCCTTCCTCAGACGCAGATACTCTTCTTTTCATCCAATCACCCTAAGCCCTTAAACTCTTCCTCATTTAAAAAGCCCCACTGTATTCCAATTGCTTTCCCTTCTTAACCCTTTTCACTACCATGCGGTCCTATGGTGTTCTACAACCTCTGACATATAAATTTTATCCTAATCATTAACTCATTGTTACCCTTTTTGCCACAAAAGGGGTAAAGTGCTATATGACCTCTGATGTCTAACACATTTAATTGTCTTAAAAATTACCCATTAACCCAATCTTCAAAAGTGATAGTTAGAATTTAAAACCATTCAAAAATGCTTTGGTTATTCCATGATAAATTCAAGAAGTCTCCTATAGAAGCATTTATTATTCATATAAAAGTACAATGTTAAAGGAATGTGCTAATTTTACAGGCAGGTGAATAACTTCACACTATATATATATATTTGTATAATATTTTTGGTTCACATATAGAAAACATACACATATAAAATAACTTCATATAAAAAATAAAGTTTGTGCAGCTAACTACAATCACATTTTGGACGGATAATTATAATCACACAATAAGACTAGCTTTGTTGAAATAACTCTTGTTGTGCCTTAAGCCTCTAAAACTCAGGAATTGGAGAAAATTTAATATTGCAATGTTGGTTATCGTTATGGAAAGCTAAACTGTTTGGAAATGCTGGGTCTGAAACCTATATACAACAAATCTTAAACATTAATACATGAGTACATAAAACATGTGTGAATATAAGAAAATTCATTGTGAGAAATTCTGAAAAATGTATGAAAGAGAATGATGAATTCCACATTTTATTTTGAGAGGAAAGAGTCATTCTGGTTTTCATAGATGTAATATGAAATGGTAATTACAGATCTTACACTGTGGAATTATTCATTCACATTCACATCTTTTCTCATGTATAATGATCAGACCACTTTTCTTTATGTCAAGGAAATGCCAAGGGTATTGCAAGGTAAACTATTAAGCAGTTTACTACCCTAATGCCAAAGCTGTGAACCATGACATTTAGTTGCGTACAAATTTCACACCAAATACTAAACTGCTTGGGAACTACACTGAAGTACATAAACCTGTATAAACTTATTATATACCAATATTGCACAATACATAAACATATAAAAGATGTCAACTAATTTGACTAGATATTTGACACAAAACAAGCACTAATAGATGTACAACATTTTTTTTCTGTCTTTCATTTGAATTGTATAATTGCATTTCTTTCTTGTGCTGCGGCTTCAGGCATCCATTCATACATTTCTTATAGCATAATTGGTATTTTAGTGCAAAGTGGATCAGTCTGGAAATGATACATCAAATGTAATATTACAGAATACTAACACTACCATATTACTATTTCAGACTTGTAAAACCAACATATAAAAACAATCACGTAATAAATTTCAATACAATTAACCCAATGGCAATGGGGAGTAACAGTAGCACTCTTGGTGTTGTACCTGGGTTAGGAGTAAGGTCCCTACACAGGATGTACGTTGGAAAAGCTAGGGGGGTCTTGTTTCCCACGTTTTTAATTCTGGACATGCTGATTATTGTTTTTCACTAAAAACATAAATTTGAGTGTTTGGGATGACTTTGGAGAGCTTTTACTTGAGTATAAGATTTAATTTTTCTTGTTTATGTTTGTATAAATGACCAGGGTCTTTCTCTCCCCATTTAACATCATAAATTTTCTTTTATTCCAATGCCATAATTACTTATTTTAAGAAAAAAAAAAGTCAGATTCCTGATATTCTGAACATTCTTCAGTCTCTATTCTTGCTTCTAGAATATATCCAACACTCTTTCCTAATAGGCTTCCTGAACATGTAAACGAATTACTTCTAAAATCACTAAAAGGAATACAACACAGAGCCACTATTCTAATTATAATTGCTTTCACTTCACTAATAATTAGTGTTCACAACCAGAGGCTTAAACCCATCACAACTGTTTCATTTTATTACATGAGAAAACTCAAACTTTCTAAATACCTTTATCCCTACATAAATCTCTTTTAATCAGTTGTCTTTAAATTAGGAATGACTAGATGTTCATCACTATGGCTTCGAATTCTTTATGACTGCTTATAGATACTTCCTACAAAGTAAATACTAAATGTATATCTAAAATAACATCAAATATTGCAATAATATACAAATAAATAAAACCTATAGGTACATACAGTATACCCAAAATGCATACTTAAGATGTCCATCCTTTGTACAAAATTCCCATTACATATTTTTATCACAAAAAATAAATAATGAAAACTGGAAAACAGAAAAGAAAGTATTAAAATGCTTTGATAAAATAATTCACAAGGAATGTAACTGGAATGTTATTATCCCATAATCAGATTTGTAATTTGAAAAAGACACTTCAAGGGACACTTCACCAAGAAACCACATCAAGAATCTTTTTTCCATTGTCACTTCCCATTGGGGGAACATAATACGTATAGCTTCCAGAGTTCGGAGTTCCTGCTTGTAAGTCTTACATGGAAAGGGTCATTGAAGCATAGGAAAAGAAAGCATCAATCTGCTGATTGCTGGTGTTGCTGTCTGCAGTCACGTACACCACCTGGTCCTGAGCATCTGCATTCAATTCCTGCCCGATCTGTGGGTAAAGATAAGAATCATCTTCATCTCTCCTTTCTCCTTCTGTTACCCTCCCTTCACTTTCCCCTTGTCAACCCGTATTCATAGTCTACTCTTGGAATATAACTCTTTATGTAAAGAAAAACATCCTCTCACCTTGCTACATGCTTCTGATATCCCACTGCCGAGACACAGTAGTGCAATGATGGGTCCTCGGCTAATTACACTCTTGTACTGAGATGTCTGGAACACTCTCTGGGCATCAGATATCTCCATTTTAACCTCACGGCTGTGCTGTATCCTGCAACTTTGCTGAAAACAGAAAATTATTGTTATCCTTACCCTGGTAAGTTACTTTTTTCCCAGTGCAATCAGTCAGTCACTCAATCAATTTATATATATTATATATATTTATATATATAGATAGATATATAGATATATATTATTCTCTTTAATGATAGTTATCACAGTAATAAAAACTTTCATTATATTATCATTCATTGCATATTAATAAAAAAAATAATAATTATGTAAACTATTACATTTGGCCCAAAAGGGTTGTAATATAACATCTTCCACACTTACAATCTTTGATTTCAGAGAGCTAATGAAATCCATTGCTTTTTGCTGGTATGTTTCATCAAAGAAGAAAATAACAAGCGTGGCTTCCTGTCCCCCATACATTGGTGAGCCAAGAGTGAACGGCACAACACTCGTTTCAGTTCCCAGCATCAGTTCAACACTGAAAGGTTAGTCATTGTTATGAGATGTATCAAAATCTTAGAACTAATTCTTGCATTGATCTAGCTCACTTATTTGCTTATAACATAAACACTGACTGGTCTCACCATCATTCCTCTACTAATTCATGTATTTCACTTATATATATTTTTGGAGGAGTCATTTTACATGCAATTTATATTACTCTAACACATGCAAACGTACAATATTTTTATGTCCACAGAAATTACTTAAAATCATAAATATCTTGGAGGTTTGATAAACTTTAGCCATGGTAATTGAAAGAAACATAGGCTGTACCTCTTCAGCTCCTCTGTTTCAGGCAGCTTGAAGGCTTGTTCCAGTGCATCAGACTGGGAGGAACAGGACCAGTTGGTCTCTCCTTCAACAGGCGTGAAATCGTGTATGTTGGACCAGTTGTTGTTGAAGATGCTCAGTCCAGCGCCTTTGAAGTGATCTGTGGAACAATTTATCCAATATTTATAATGTAATAAAAAACACTAACTCCTCGAGTCATGAAGCAGTCTAAACTCCTACACCATTGGTACCTTCCTGCTGTATGAACAATGATCTTTAACCTTTGAGCTGAGGATAGGAGGCTTGGAAGCAGCCAAATCTCATCTTGGCCGAGGCTTCGATGATAGGCTGTGTCTGGCAGAGAAGGAAAATATCCATCTTGCAGCAATCTCTGGTCCTGAATTGTCCACAAGCAGCCATCACGACACAGTCCTGGCAGTCTCTTAGGAACACACTGTTTGAAGAAAAGGCAAAATTTCAGAGAGAAGAGAA
>NC_091553.1:757741-770241 GCF_042767895.1 Penaeus vannamei
TCCCATCCCTGTGATTCAACATTTCAATTTTTTATGTAATACTACTAGGAATCTCCTTTGTTGCTGTTGAGTAAAAGACTTTAGTTAATGTTTATATAGAGCAGGCACCATGTCATTGATTGCCTGGAAATTAGGATATGATATTTAGATGTACTACAAGGTTTTTGTAGGAAAGGATAATGATATTTAAATAAAAAATGATTAGTTATATATTTTGTTTCATGTAAAAAATATACAATGATTTCTGTGCTAACCTCAATAGATCTTCAAAGGAATTAAATTTGTACTCTTACAAGAATTTAAAAAAAAATCATTATTGCAACATAAGAACATTCAATATTATGAACTGCTGTGTATATCTCCTTCATTCACTCCCAAGCTGCTGAGTAAAGACTGATAGCCTTGTCTGGAAAAAAAACACATAAAATACATAAAATACAGGTCTTATGAATGACCATAATTTCACAATGGAAACTACAGCTCATTTTTAGAATGAACATGATCATGGAGTAACAATCAAAATATCAGTTATGTATCTAATATTGAAAAATCATTAACTTTGCTCAAAGAAAAGGGAAATCAACATTAGTTGTTGTGGTCTATTTGTTTGTTGCAAAAGAGGTTTTAAAATATGGAAAACACTTTTTCCTGTACTTCCTTTCTTTCCTTCTTTGCTTTAATTTGTTTACTATTCACCACTGATTTTTTCTTTTTCTCCCAATCTCATGAGTAAGTATGAATTATTGCATTAACTAATTGTGAACATTTTCACTCCAGAACCAAACCATTTGATAAGTGAAAGTAAACATTCCACCAACAATAATTGGGGGGGAGGGGGAAATATAAATAAAATATGCAACAACACTACCAGTCATAAATCCTGTATACAAGTTCAACAATATCATATGAACAAACCTAAGTGTGTGATCTAGTCCAGTTCCTCGTTTCTCTTCTGTGGCTGTGACTGCTCTTGCAATGTGAGGCAGTGAATCCACTAAGAGTGGTCTGTGTAGCACTCCCACTACACCCAACACGCGGAAGAGCCTACTAGATGACCAGGAAACATGTTGGAAAACCAGCTGTCGAATGCTCTTTACTAGTTCATTCCTGAAAGGTTAAGTCCTGATTAAATGTACTGTTGTGTGTGAAAAGAAAATGAAGGAGTACAACCTGGTATGAATTTAGCCAAGAGTCATACTAAGTGACTGTTGCCAGGATCATCCTCCATGTATAGAACAGCAAAGCCATGTTTCCTTCTCATTGTACCTGTTTGATGGTATTAATATGACACTTAATTTTAGTTGAATGGCCAAATAGAAAATTGAGAACTTCAGATCACCAGCACAGAAAAGTTTGATTAATGATTAATAATAAAAAACATTTTGACCATGGAAGCCTGATGGACACATACCGTGAGGGAACGTTCTGTTCCTGAGCTCCCTGTAACAGCTTCTGGAGGAGGTCTGTTGCAATTCTCTTAGTGGTTTGATCTTCAAGATTGAGGAGAAGCTCCAGGAGAGGGAACAAGAGGTAGGTGCACACACTCTCCTGCCATTCCATAGCACTCCTGGACATCAATTCTAGCACTAATGATATGACCTGAGAATAACGTACATGTTATCTTTTTTTGTCCCCAGTAAATGCAAAGCAGAGCCTAGTTAGTTCAGAGTGACAATTAAGCTAATCATTCTACAGAGAGAGATGGTTATTACTATCAATATTATATATTGTATAACAAAAGCTGCACTATCTGTAAGAAATTTGAAACGCTAACATTACCGTCAATAAAATAATAATAATAATGTGAGCACATGAGCCTTGACCTACAGGTTCTACAGGTTGTTGATTCCCGATGTGTTAGGGATGATTAGGGTCCTAAACACCTGCAGCCCCAGAGAAGCTTGAACTCCCAAACACTAAACTGAAACCAGACACCTAAGCCCACTGAGCAGTATTATAACCTAGTAATACATACCACCTGCAAATGAAGGTTGCTGATGCCTCGTTTCCCAAAGTAACTGTCTCGTACGACTTCCAGGAAGACCTGACGTAATTCTTGGATGACTTCCTCCCTTACATCAGCGTCATGGAGACACATCTGGAGGGAAACACACCATTTGTATATCAAATTTCAAATAGATGAGGAGGACTATTATGAACAAATGAAGGTCATCAGTCTTCAGGCATGTTTGCCAATGCAATGAAAATAAATGCTGTATAAACTGTATTATCTGGACTTTATTACTCATTTACTATACATGCTAATAATTAATAATTAATAATAATAATAATAATAATAATAATAATAATAATAATAATAATGATAATGATAATAATAATAATAATAATAATAATAATAATAATAATAATAATAATAATAATATTAATATTAATGATAATGATGATGATCATGGTGATGATGATAATGACAATGACTGATGATGATTGATGACAATGATAAAAAAAAGGAAAGGAAAGGAAAAGAAAAAAAAGTAAAAAACATTATACTACAATAGCCTGTTTATCCTAAACATACACATTAGCAAAAATAACCATAATACTTACGATGAAAGGGTGCGTTACTGTCGTATAATTTTTTGTGGTTTTCACAGGGAACCTATACATGTAATGATTGAACACATCCCTCACACAACGCACCAGGTAAGGATCTTGAGCTAAGCCTAGCGATCCCAGACCACACACCATCTGAAATGGACATACAGAAAAATAACTTAATTATTGTCTTTAACCAACTGAACCCCAAACAGGGGAGTCTCAGTAATAAAACCCAACCAAAGTTAATAACATTTTCTAAAACCAGATGATCACAAACAATTGATATTTGCACAAGGACATTTTTACTTTATATTCATGAAAAAGCATAATTCATATATCTTGCAAATTTAAATTTTCTTCTATAACCTTTGATATGAATCAAGAGGAAATTAAAGCATTTAAGAATATAGACAACCATCATAATGATTTTCATCACCACTTTCCAATGCTTCAATCCAAACTGGATGCCAAAAATCTTACTTTAGGTATAGTGCTGCCCAGTGCAGTAGACAACGATGCATTGAGTGGTTTCTCACAGCTGTAAATTGTCGTGGGCAACAGAACAGAACTAACAAGTACAGGTAATGGACACGTGGGTCTCGACTGCAAAAGAAAGAAGAATAACCCTTACACTTCTGTGTAATCTAAAAACTAAAGTACTATGAAGAGAACATTGAATTATGTTTTAATAATAATCTAGTGTGAAAATTGCATTAAATAATTTCTACACATTGATCAAGTCACCAACTCCGGAAATTAGGATGACATTCACGTCTAATCTGAGTTAGAAATATATCAGAACATTCCCAGAAATGACAAGGAGGAAGAAATATCTGTAGGAAGTTTCACAGAAAATTTCAAGACCTGATTGTTAATGGCTAGAGCCTTCAGAGTTGAAATAATTGAAGAACAATTACAATAATTCAGGTTGCTTGAACGGAAAAAAAACTTGTTGATCATTATTAAAATACCTATGTTCTTTAATAAAAAACATATGCTTTATAACATTCCACATAAGACTATATACTTTATAGTATTCCACATAAGACTACAATGGATCCAGTTCCATACCTTAATATAAATAACCGAATGTCCATAAAAGAAAAGATCTGCAATTAATTCCAGCACATCTCGCAGGTGATTTGGCAGGGGGGTTTTCTTGAGTAAAGCGCTAATAGGTTTGTCTAAACCTGAAAAATACTGAAGAGCCCGTTCTCTGATGGCCATCCGATCCATGAATTTCTGGTAAAGGAAGATAAGCAAGTTTGAGGCTCAGGTCTTTGTACCCTCACTTGATTATGATTTGAAACATATGCATATTTAAAAACATAACATATAAAAAACAAATGCAATCCTTCATGCTTTAAAAAGTAATATCATTAATATGAAGTCTTTATTGATTCCTTATTTGCCTAAGATTATGAATGGGAAAACACTCTACTGTGATGATACAATAGTAGAACAAAACATGATGCACAAACTAGATTTATTGAATAAATGAGACAACAGTTTGGAAATCCTTTTGGATTCCATCTTCAGACCTGAATGAATCTAGTTTGAGCATTGTGTACTGTTGGTTTTTCTACCCCCAGAAATTCAATTTCTTATATTTCTTGTTATTTCTTCATTATAAAGTGTTCAAAATTTGATACATTAGATCTAGCTATATATTCTATTCCTGTTGTTATCACTGAAAAATAAATGACATACAAGTTGTTCCATATATTAACAAGAATGTATCTAGTCATTTTCAACATTACTAAAGGGTAATGAACTTGTATTTATAGAATTATACACTTCAGAGATATCTCCATAAAAAGTTATGTTCAAGGCAAATGTCTAAAAAAAAGATTCACAGCTAATTTTTACCTGCGATTCACTGAACTTCTTGCTGACACCTTTCACCAGAAGTCTGGCAGCAGCAAAAGGACAAGCGGGAGGAGAACAGCTGATGACGGATGCCACACCCGGCAAGGTCATGATGAGTGGAGTGAGTGATATTACATCATCACTGTCCCCCATAGACACTAAGGTTGTTAACCATCCTGATACTAGAAGGCCTTCGTAGCCTGTGTTAACTTTGTCTATTTGGGTGAGGCTGCCTGGCTCTGCGAGTAGACTTGTGATGTATTGCAGACTACAGCTGTGTAGATAAATAAAACAATTGAGATTTCAAGATGAAAGGAACAATTTTACCAACAATCTCACTACAGGTTTTTTGAGACAGTATGATCTAAAATTAGTCTGAATGACACATTTGAAAAAAACTTAATGTAATTTCCAGGCTGTAATACATCCATAAATAATAAAAATAAAAATGCATAAAAAAATTAACATAAAGACAGCTTGCACAAATGCAGCTAAAATATGGCTTTTCATACTTACGTAGTGCTTACAGCTTCATTTGTGACAAAGTATGAAAAGAGTCCAGAAGCAGCCTCTTTAAGCCCTGAAGTTGCAGAGTTAAAATCATACGACATACAGAGAGTCAGTTTGGCTGCCACCGAGCCCAGAACGGCCGGTGGAGTGAGTGTGGTGGCGTGATTTCTAAGGAAGACTCCAAATTCCTTCCAGACAACTTCAACAATATCGGTCCCTAATCCACCTGAAAGGAAACTTTTATTAATGGGTAAAATTTCATTTAAGAATACAACTGTATCTTGGAAATCGCATATCACTTTGCCTTTAAGACAGCACAAGTAATTAACCCTCCCATGATTGGGCCAGATTTTTCTGTGAAGTAATCATTACGTAACAGTCAATTCTTTCTGGGTGGGCCTGTTCTGTGTACAGCCAGCCCACCCACTCACTGGCTATCGGGGATCGGGGGGGTCATGAAGTGTATACACTGCATACTCCATTATGTCATGACGGCTATAGGCGTGTCCATCAGTAAAGGGTTAAGATACAGGTTCACTTTTAATTCAACTCAAAAGTTATTTTAACCCATCTATCATGGGCTTATGCACTGTCTACTGTAGGTTTTTGTTGCATGCAGATGGCTGCAAAAGTGCTAAGCTACCAAGGAGTCCATTTTAAGGCTCTACATGACATTTGATTTCCCTATTCCCTGAATTCTTGGATTACTTTTCTAATGCTATTAATATTGATACTGGTGTCATTCCGCTTGACATTATGAGTATTGCAATGCTATAAAAATACTAATTACAATAAAAAAAAATCTGATAATCAAGGAAAATGGTAAACAAGTGATATAGGTAGAACTACAAACTGACTCCTTGGTGACTAAGCACTTCCAGAGTCATCTATGCGAAATGATGTGACACAATTGATAAACAAAAATTACAAAGGACATGGTGTGACCTGGGTAAATAAATAAACCCAGAGAAGTTCCAGGGGAGTTCCCACCCTCTCTAACGTCATCTCTGAAGGATGGCAGAAGTTATACAAACATAAAAAACAAATTACCGGCCAAATACTGAGGCTTTGACAACACTGCCAGAACTTTGGTGAGAGCAGCATCCAAGGCATTTAGAATAGCCTTCATCTCCACAGCACCGCAGTGATGAAGGATTGCACCGAGCCCCACACCTGAAAGGTAGGGAAAACTAAGATAAAGTAATCTATCATGCATCAAGTTTACTCTACTAAATTGTGACCTTTTTTCATTTGGTATTATCTAATCAACTCATTGAGATCTACAATATGTGAACTTACTAATGAGAGAATGCTGAGCCAGACTTAGGTCATGACTCTGCTCAAACACTTCTTGGAGACCATCTGCATATATGACAACCAGCTGGCCTAAATCCCTGGAGGAAATAAAATTAATTGTTAGCATCAATCTCAAAGAAAACAAAATACATATCAAAGATAATGATATGACAGGAGAAGAATAGACAGCGCTGGTAATTTCTCTCTTTAATCTACATTCTTATTTCTGTGTACCATACGGACTTAATCGTGAAATTCACTAACCTTCGTTGCATTGCATCCCTAGTAGTACCAAGTTCATGCAACACATTTGCAATGATTGGCTTTAATTTCCCTATAACTGGTGAGATATCACAGCCAGCGCCAAGTAGCAGTAAGATGGTAGCCAGGAATCCACGCCAAACAATTTTTGACTTGCCGAGACTTGATGCTGGGACCATTGATAGAAGTTCGCTTAGCTTATTACTCTGGAGAGAGGGAAAGTAGAGGTGAGGATCACAATATTCTGCCATAAGTAATATTGTGTAATAGTACACACTAGAAAAATCTATTGTCTTGTTGGTTCCTACAACAGATGCACATTTCACAAGAAGGCAAAAGACAAGAAAATATGCCTCTGCAACCTTAAAGATAACATATTTGCCAAAATTACACAATTCATCCTGCTGTAATAAGATTAAGAACTCACACAGTAAATATTATAATTTAAAACATATGCAATCCTTCATGTATCACTAACAATAATCTTACTTGAATGGCAATTATTTAAATGAGAGCCAAAACCAAGTTTATTACATGGGGAAAAAAGCTTCAAAATTTTGCTTAGCTCACCTGGATTTCAGAACTGAACATGAAAACCTGTTTGACTTTGAAATCGTCATCTTATCTCTCTAATATAGATTTTGGTTTACTGTTTTTTGTGTATCTTTTTTGTCATGCAATCATAACAAACTATAACATAACACACATCCACAGCTCCCTACCACGTCAACAATATCTGTTGTGCTCGCAAGGGTCAGAAAGAGAGAAGTGGAGTTGTGCAGACCAATGGGCGAGAGCTCCGACATTTTGCGCCCATGAAATTTGGAATAGATTCTTCCTCTCATTTGTCTCCATTCCAAGGTGCTGGTCTTCACCACTGACACTGTAACAGAATTATGAGTGAAATGAAATTGGGAGGAACATCTCACTGAGTATGGCAAGAAAATTATCTCTAGCATAAACTGAAAAATGTATGAACAAATATTCATTTAAACCATAATACAATTCTTTAACCAAAACTAGGTTTGTCCACATGTGCAAAGGCTGCTTTAAACACAATGTTTTGATTGGACTATTGACTAAGTTTTCAATATTCTAGGAGCTCCTCTGCTCCAATCAAGAATAGTTTACTAAAAAGCTCATTCTAAATTCTAAATTTATATGCTCATTCCTGTATAACTTTTTTATGCTCCCTCAGCAGCAAATAAAAAAATGTGCAAGTATGTTCTTGTCAAAAATGTTCCTAGTATGTCTTATAATTACATGTTTTTTTATGGTCTTATCCTGGGCATTTTGAAAAAATGGTCCTCAGTCCTGCCATAGGATAACAAGCTACACAACAATAATTGTGTGTAATAAAACGCTATACCTTAGTGTACATACTCACCAATGATACGAAGAAAGATCTGCCATGAAGACTCTGACTTCCCCATATGTGTTGGGTCTGTGGCATATGACTTGATCTGTTCTATCCATCCACTTGCTGTTTTACTGGGGACAGATAAAGATATCTGTAGTGAACAGCCGGGAAGAACTGACAAATGTTTCCTCACTTCTGAAACCTTGCTGCTTTCAGTATGTCAATACTATCTCTCTCCAACTGACCATGTTATTGGAATCAGTCAGCAAGTGCTTAAACAACTACAAAACTTCCAAACGACCTATCATATAAGACAAATCAAACCTCATAAAAACACCCAAGCAATGGCTAACTTATTCCATACACAGGGAAGCATAAACACACACCTCACACAGGCTAGCCCATCCAGCCCAGCACCAGGCAAGAGGAAAGATGAATCAAGGTGTTTGGAAAAGTAGTCCCACAGTGCTGCACCCCATTCGCTACTCCTCTCCCCTCCCCAGAGCTGGCCGAGACTGAGGCAGCACCGAGTGAAGAAACGCAGTTCAATTTCAGTCGGTTGTTGCCCTTCCATAGATAATTTTATCAATGTCCGTAGTAGTTTAGTTTCACTCTTGATTTCACTCTGAAAAGAGGAACTGTGTAAGTGGCAATGGGACTAATTGCAGATGCAATAAATCATGTATATCAATTTAGTATGATTTAGTTTCTCCCTTATTTCTATTTTCCAAAACATTGTATCATTACAGTACACAGTCTCATGTAATAAAATTAATTTTTTGCTGTCAAATTCCTTCAAATCAAACAGAGAATCAAGGAAACCTCCATTCCTAAGGAAAGAGGCCTCTATTATGAAGTTTATTGACAACACATCCTTCATGAAAATATATTTTTAAACTTACAGACTTATCAGCCAATTTCTTCCCATTCACATCATATCCATACAGCCTGGAGAAGTTCAAGAACATCCACCATATATGAGGGAGCTTAACTTCTTTGGCAAGAGGAGACGGATACTGAATCACACCAAAGGCCTGTTCTGAAGGCTCCAGAGACTTCAGTGTGGTGCCAGGTGAAGTTCGCTGAACCGAGTTTTCATTGTATATTTTCAGGAGGACTAAGAGTTTGTGCTTTATCTGTTCCCAAAGACTCTGGAAATGAAGTTGATTTATTCAAGATCAGTGGCAGCACATCAGATACTTATCAAATATGTGATGTACAATTTCAGATATAGTTTAATACTAATTTTAAGATAGGAAAATTAAAATAAAATAAAACAACAAAAAATAAAAACAATACAAACAACCTATTTGCACTACAAAGGCAGAAAGCAAAGACAAAACAAATGCTCACTTGTCTTCCCAGCGAACGATGCCTATGGTCGAGATAATGGAGAATCATGATGCCGAGTTCCAGTGAACAGGAACATGAAAACCCGGCCACCAGGTGCAGTTCACTCACACTTTTCTGAAATATGTTCAGGTTATAACACTGCAAAAATTAGGAAAGCTATTTCTCTTTATCAATTATATTACTTACTGGTAACAGGAAATTTTAGGCCAATAAAAGATAGAATTACTACAAATGGTGTTCCCTCTTTTACTGCATATGTTTTTGCAGATTGTTAGGATACACATTTTCTCATCAAATACGAATGTTCAACAGCTAAGCAGCTACAAGCCATACTATTTTCATATCTATGAATCTAAAACTTTCTATCCTTTAAAATATAAAAATAATTTAGACACTATATCATCTATGCCTGAAATGATATGTAATTG
This sequence comes from Penaeus vannamei, assembly GCF_042767895.1. Taxonomy (NCBI): domain Eukaryota; kingdom Metazoa; phylum Arthropoda; class Malacostraca; order Decapoda; family Penaeidae; genus Penaeus; species Penaeus vannamei. The sequence continues at coordinate 767,375 of NC_091553.1, forward strand.
TATGCTCCATCATTTTAATCTAGGAAGAATATAATCATTACAATCATATTTCTGCCCACTGACCTTTAATCCTTCGCGACACATGATTGTTACGAGATCCCAGACAACCATTGAAATGCACTGCTCCAGTACCGATGGCTCAGTATTATCCCCAACACTACCACTCATTCCTTGGGGTCCAGATGGCTCCATGATTAACATCTGTGGTGCATGGGGTTGTGCTGTCACTGCCGAAAGGGACCCAAGAGTGGCCTCAGTCAGGTGCAGAAGTGCTACACTCCACCATCGAATATCCAAATGGAGGTGAAGCAAGTGGTAGGCTGCAGAGGGGCACTAATAAACAGGAAGATATTGTTAATACAGTGTGACAACTTTGACAGCATTTCCTTCCCATACTACATTCCTTCTTATATAGACTGTATTCTTTTAAGTACCACAAATATATCTTTCATATCACATGAAGAGTAAATTCACACACCTTATTGCCTTGTGGCGAGCTGGCAGATGTTACATGCTCTGGCAATTCATGTAATGGACCCAAAAACAGGAGAGTTTCCAACACCTCCGTCACAACTTGCAACAGAAATTCTCTGTGTTCATCCCCACTCTGGCTATACACGTAAGACACTAAGCTGTTGAAGAACGTAGTTATATCTTTGCGTATCTTTGGGTACTGTATATCATAGCAGCTTTGGCTTACACACAGGCTAGACTGAGCACCCCTCTCAAGCTCTGTAACTCCTTGTCTGAAATATGAAAAAAATACACATCAAACTTATCCAAAAAATAATCATATCAATTATTAAGACATATAATATATTAACTAATTTACTGTATGTAAGAAATGTTTACCTTTAACTTTCATACTAGATTAACTCATGGCTTCTCTTCAAGGAATTAAGACTTTATAAGCTATGTCAAGTTTACATAAAAGATATATATTGTACACAGACTATTTGCACTTGGAATGCATCAAAGCAATACTGTGGCCTACATGCTTAACAATTTAGCAAAGGCTAACAAACCTCCGCATTTTGCTATAGCTTTCACAAGTTCCTTATCACACAATAAATTTCCTGGGAGACCTAGAGTAGAGGTTTGTTAATCACTGTTGAAGCGCTGCTTGATAAGCACTTAAGGGCTTACCTTTACATAAAACAGACAAGTATAGACCTAACAATGTTTTCTATGTTCCTCGAGACAATTACATTAGTTTTTCTCTATCATGGCATAGTCTTACCTAAAATGATTCCAGTCAAAACTAAAAGTCAATAAATATGACACTATATATACTTTTTTATTCATTACTTATTCACTTCCTTACCGAGTTGCTAAGAAAAAATGGTCCAATCTGTAGTGCAAATTGTCAGCTGTGCAAGGAAGATGAAATACAATCTCTGGAGCTAAAAGTGCATCAGAACATGGATTCTTGAACTGCAGGAGGTTGGCAAGGCATCTGCGACCTATGCAAGATGTGTCATCAAAGCTGTCGGACCAGCGGACTTCTCCCGAACATGAAAACAATACCGGGCCTTCGTTCAACACACTAACTGTAGCTGTAACAGGATAAGAAGTCCGATTAAAAACATAAATAAAGAATATGTATACTTGAAAATACACTGATCTAAACAAATATTTATCCAAAGTTATATTACAGTCAGCTCATTAATCAGAACAATCACTAGTCATTCCTTTAATCAAGCGGTCCCATTGTATTCAGTAAAGTAATATAAATAAATAAAGAAACAGATCTACATATTGCATTACAATCTACATATTGCGTTGCAATTAAGCCTACGAAGGACAACTTGGTAAGACATAAAATTCAAAACAATATAGAGGCATTCCCTTACCACTCATCATAAATAAATATAGCTATAAAGGCTATAATCATTACACATAACTCACTACACAATGATATATAGAAAGTAAACAAACATTTCACTACCTTTCTCTTCCTTTACGGGCGACAATTCCATGTCATTGATGAAGAAGTCCATGTAGTCCAAGCTGTCGGAATCCATCACCTCCTCCCCTGTGCCTTCTACGGGAGGCGTCAAGGGAGGAGTCATCGACACTGCAGTGCCAGACATCTTATCCTAAAAGAAAATATTACAAACCTGAATATAAATGTAAATGATAATTTGTAGTAATTCTATGTGTATTGGTGTATAGTGCTGAATGATGATTGCTTCTGTATATTGGTAACTTAGTTTTTTTGTGTTTCATAGTTGGAGTTTAGTGCTTTGTGTATTGCATAAATATATTCTAGTGTCACTTGGATATATATTTGTCCTGTGATATGAAAGGCATGCAAATAATATCAAGGATATCAACACAAAGTAGAGAATTAACAAATGAAGTCTTACTACCCCTATCTCCATTTCAAAATGATGTCATGATTTTCAACATTCTACAGAATAACATTTGGCAATAATTACTACTACAGCCTCACATCTGCCACTACCTGGAGTGTGGTCTCTGCATCCTTCGACACTCTGACAATGGCAAACAACCCCCACAGCATACATTCCAGCAAGATAAGAGCCTTTAAACTTTCATAATGTATCAGTAAATACGCAACCAATCAGAGTCCTATCCTACATCTTTAGAGTTTTGTTGGTCTTTGCCAGAGCATGAAGTGTGGAAGGGACAGGTAGGTGTTTGACGCTGAACTTCTATCATTAGGCCTACCGGATTGTAGGAAGTTTGAAGTGGACATGGATAATAGACCTTATTATTCTGAGAAATAAGTTCCACAGGAAGTCACTGCATGTGTGTTTAGGAATATTAACTAAATTACATATCATTTTTCATCTTCATTAAGATCATCCATTAAAGTTCCATGAAAATTATGGCACTGCAGA
>NC_091553.1:775241-785241 GCF_042767895.1 Penaeus vannamei
GATTGTACCATTTGCATGGCCAAATTCGTAATTTTACTTATCTTTATTCTATGGCACAGCTGTCTGTGAATGAAAATAAAGAAGCTTTGTGATTTAAAGAATATATAAAACTTTTTGAAACTTTAATAATCAAAACATAGTTTCATTATTTTGATTTTATTTAGTTAGTTAGATTTATTTGTTTATGTATTTATTATTTTCTATTTTTATAAAATCTGCTGTAGAAGAAAAATGTCTTAGGAATCTTAATTCCATAGGTTCCACATGCTGTTTACCCTTTAGTCTACTGTATGTAGGCTGTTCAAAACTAATTTTGTTGGAGGATAGAAAGGAAGTTTGTTGAATAATCTCTTTTATTAGAATGACCAATTTGTGAATATGTACACGCACACTGCGCTGTGCATTTATTATTTTACGATCTCACACCATTCATGGTTTCTTTACTTTTTATTTAGTATTTTTCTGTTCAGTCTTGAAATGTCTGAGATAACTTTCAAGCCCTTTCATTATAACTGGACAGTAATATAACTGTTAGATCTTGAAAAATGTGTACAGGAGGCAAGTACTACATGGCATGTGATTAAAGTCTCATTGATACTGATAATAAACCTATTATAATTTTATGCAAATAAGCAAAAGTTTAAAGTTTTACTTTATTTCTTGAGAATGATAGTTTCTCACAAATGTATGCACTATCTATACTATAATTAACATAACTATCATTTCCATGATGCATTAGGTATTTGGCAACATTAAAAAACATGTGATTATATTTATATAGAAACCATATTGTGATATTAGAATTATATCTTGTTTACAATTGATCTTAGTTAAGTGTGTATCTTTGTATATGAGTACTTATATACTTATAATAGATATTCCTATTCTGGATACATTCAGAATTTTGCCTGTTAACACACGTTGTTTACTAGGTCCGTGATACCCACATCTAGTGAAAAAATACATAATACTTATAGTGGTAATATACTTATGTACATATATATATAACACACACACACACACACACACACACACACACACACACACACACACACACACACACACACACACACACACACACACACACACACACACACACACATGTATATATTTCAGTTTTATTATAAATATGAAAAATTAGATTCATGTAAACTTTTTAAGTTTCAAGTAATTTTTCATTATATCTTTACATATTTTTAGTTCAGTTAATTCTGCCCAGAAGATGTGGTAGAGATGGCCAGTTTGTAGGAAGTATATTGTAGATAATTAGAGCCATTAGACGCGTTTGAAAGCTGACGGAAGAAGGCTAAAAGAAAATTCGTATTACCACTCTTTATTTTCCTTGTCTCGATGTGTAAGGTTGTTCAGATTGCCATGGATGAGTGTCCCTTAATGTGATTTTAGCTTAAAAATTTTTTTTTGCAATGCCTAATCACGTAAATGTTCATTTTCAGGTGATGCTTGGCAGAATGTGTGTCAGCTTGTGTCAGTGGGAAGCTATGTAGCGGCTCTTCAAGACCAAGAATGTCAGCAGGCACTAGGGGCCAATGCCGGCTCGAAACGGGAAGCCACCGTTTCCGTCACAGAACATTACAGGTCCATATTGTCCTCTTATCTCAGTGACAGTGGATTGGCACCTCATAAACAACACATTGTACTTTGCATTGGCATATCGTCGCTTCAGCTATTTGCACAAAATAACTTCACTGGGCCTCTGATTGGTCCAGCATCGAGCTCTTTGTTGCCTGGGCTCATTCCAGAGGGTAAAAAGGAAGAAGAGGTCAGAGAGGAAGCTCTTCAGGCTCTTGTAGGTGATACAGAAGGTGTATATAATTTGCTGCATGGGCCAGAGTACCTTCTCCTGGCAAAGCTTATTTTGACAGACATGCGTTCTTCCCTTTCAACGTGCCTAACAGTAGATTGGTGGTGTGTCCGGTGCTCACTCTTGCACCAGTTGGTAGCAGATGAACGATCCCCACAGCTGTATGAAATTCTGCTTCAGGCTCTCAATCAAGTAGAGAACAATGCAGACTTGTTGAGCAGAAACATCTCAAGAGACCTGAATGCTCTCTACCATTTGGAAGCTGGTCATCTGCACCTCTACTACTATGATGTAGGAAGAGCAGGAGATCACTTCCAAAAAGCAGCGGATGCACTGGAGATAAAAGCTAGTTTGACAGGCGCACTTGGCAAGCGAACAAAGTGGCAGCAGAATGACCTTCCACAGCTGGTTGTGAAGGTCGAGTACCCTGGACGCCCAATCATGGAGGGTGAACTCCCAGGAGACCGTCTTTTAGCCGCTGACTTGCCCAAGGATGTTATTCTGAATGATGATACCCGTCTTCACAGATTTAAATTTAAGGAGGAAGATGAGGATGTTATTCCTGATTTACGACCAATAGAGCAAGCATTGTTACTTGCTATAATTACGCATAAAAGAAGGTCTGCAGCTGAAGATCTACAACTCGATGAGGAAACAAAGGCATTCCTTGTTGCACTCCTACAGTACCCAAAGAACTGGTGTCTCCAAATGTCAGCCTTATTTTTACGGTCAAGGGTAGAGATTAGTCAGTCTAGAGCCATGGAGCGTTCTCTAACCCAGGTTGAGGAACTGGTGGCTGCAGTGAACCGAGAAGAACCATCCAGATACGAGAGACTTAAGCTGCTGCACACGTCACTTGTAACCCCTCAGTGGGAACTACAGCAAGAATTAGCCAAGATGCTTATGAGATTAGGTTGTGTCAAGACAGCTTTGGAGGTGTTTGAAAGACTACAGCTGTGGGAAGATGTCATCACATGCTATAATGAGCTGCAGATGCGTCAAAGGTCAGCCGAGGTCATTATGACAGAGATGAATAAAAAGGAAACTCCAAAGTTGTGGTGCTTGTTAGGTGATGCTACTGATGATATTGAATGCTACAATAAAGCTTGGGAAATGTCCAACCATAGGAGCGGAAGGGCACAAAGATGTTTGGGAAATTATTATTATGTGAGGAAAGACTACAAAAATGCTACGGTACATTATGAGAAGAGTGTTGAAATCAATAAATTACAGTTCCCTGTTTGGCAGAGATTAGCCTATTGTGCCATGCAAATTGAAGACTGGGAAAAGTGTGCCCAGGCTTACAGAAGATGTAGTGTGTTAGAACCGGACAGTTTTGAAGTTTGGAACAACTTGAGTCAGGCTTACCTTAAGCTAAATCAGAAACACAGAGCATGGAAGTCCCTTCAGGAGGCACTGCGTTGTAGAATGGATAATTGGCGGTTATGGGACAACTTTATGTTAGTCAGTACATCCCTTGGTTATATGACTCAGGCTCTGAATGCCTACAATAGAATTCTGCGTATCAAGGAACGCCATGTTGACACCCAGATTTTAGGCCGGGTTGTGAAAGCCATTGTGAATGATGATAAAGACCCTGAAGGGAGAGAAGTAAAAGGATTATTTAAAAAGTGCTCAGAGTTACTAGGCCGCCTGACAAGTGAAGTTCCCACACACCCTGAATTGTGGTATCTCTATGGTGTCCTGACGCAAGCCCATCCTGAAGCTAACACTGAGACACGTCACTTAGCTATGCAACATTTCAAGAAGTCTCTTGCAGCTACCACTCAAAAGATCGGTTGGGAAAAAGATTCTTTATCTGCGGTAGCTGCTCTACACCGTGCGTCATACCTCCTAGATGCAGTCATGGAATCCTCCGAAGGTGCTGCACCAAAGGCAGCAATGTCTGACTTAAATTCAGTAAAAATGTCCGTGCGTGTGGCAGTAACTGGCGCTCGCCGAGGCCAGGCAAATGCCATCACAGGAGAAGTAACAGAATCTGTTCAAGAGCCTCTGAAAGAAGTCGAGGATAAGTTGTCCTTACTAATGGAGAAGATCGAAGGTCTGAAAGTCGAGAGTTGAGCTCAAATGGCCATCCAAGTCGCGCAAAAGGGAAATGATCGATATGAAGCCATTATATGATAATTTAAAACTTTGTAATACAATACAGTAGTATATTGTACTTGTGCTTTGGATTTGGTGTGCTGTTCTTACTGCAAGACATTCCTACCACATGAAAGCTCATAGTTGGATGTGGGCAATCATTTTATGCCAGTGAAAATTTATTGAGAATAAATTTGAACTACAAAAGTGTGGTTTCTCTTTCATCCCGCTCAGAATACTTAGCTATATATTATAAAAATATTAATGAAGAATGCTGAAAGTAATTCTGATATGTATATATAAACATGAATTTTAAAGAGTTGATTACAAGTCAGTACTACAATAACTACAAGCAGTTATCTTCTAGAGAGTGGAAATATGATAAGGGGACATGTACAATAAGAGAGTTTTAATTCTCTCTCCCTCTCTCTCTGTGTCTGTCTGTCTCTGTGTGTCTGTCTGTCTCTGTGTGTCTGTCTCTCTCTGTGTGTCTGTCTCTCTCTGTGTGTCTGTCTCTCTCTCTCTCTCTCTCTCTCTCTCTCTCTCTCTCTCTCTCTCTCTCTCTCTATCTCTCACTCTCTCTCTCTCTCTCTCTCTCTCTCTCTCTCTCTCTCTCCCTCCACAATAAAGCACCATTATATATGTAAATATATACAAATATATATGTACATTTATTTATTTATATATATATATATATATATATATATATATATATATATATATATATATATATATATATATATATATATATGTGTGTGTGTGTGTGTGTGTGTGTGTGTGTGTGTGTGTGTGTGTGTGTGTGTGAACATACACACACACACACACACACACACACACACACACACACACACACATATATATATATATATATATATATATATATATATATATATATATATATATATATATATATATATATATATATATATATATATATATATATATATATATATATATATATATATATATATTATTTTAATGCACATGTTAAAAATATAAGAAAATATGGTAAAAGCTGTGAATATGAATAAGGACAAATACTAAGCAGATTATACATGAATGCTTTTATAATGTTCATATACATGTATTATATCCCGTTTTAGGCAAAAAAAGCATCATTATATATCTGTTTATAATGAGACAGTTAATTAATTATGCTTCATAAGTTTCTCTGGCAATTGGCTAAAGCGGCAGCTAATTCATTTCGGAGATAATCGCTTGATTTTTAAATTACTTATTTATAAAAAAGGATTTGTAACAACTCGTAAACAGAATTGGAGTTTCGTTTTGGGAATGAATTCAGACAAATTTCAAAGATTCCGATTTACTTTATTAAGCTCGGTAATGGAGGAACCAAGATCTAACATGACATTTTTTTGTGTCTTATTTACAGTCGTTGCATTTGGATTTTACTTTTTCTCTCCACACTTGTACATTTTCATGAGCTTGGCCACGTCGATATCGCTCGGGGCTTCACGCTGGCCGATCTCAGCGTTCGGGTCCTGGAGAGGGAAACGAGCTTAGTTTATTATAATGATAAATTGGTTCGTGGCAGAGTATGTGGATAGACATAATGCCTTGTTTGTGTTTTATTTTACCTTAATACAACGAATACTTTAAAACGTGTTTTTTCTTAGAATGCTAGAGTCGAATGTCGAAAAAAGTTCTAAAATCCAAGTACATATTCTTACATTGTGCGATTTATGTTGAACAAATTGTGAATGAAACAGCGAAGGGCAGAATAAGAAAGCAGATGGATATGCTGAAGGACTTTTCGCCGTATTGCTTCTTTCATGTCGTGTATTTTCCCATTTTCCCCTCCATTTTATCATTCACATATTCTTAATGATTCAACAGGCAAAGAAACAATAAACAGCCATACCCAACCCTTCCGTAAAACAAACACACATGCAGTTACTATGAGGGCCGGTGCTAGGAATTAAAAACTGATGGTGGGGCCTCTATTCTACATTGTAAAATTTATGGATGTTTGTATTTCATATGAAAACACACATAAGACCGACCAAAAAACGAATAAACATTAAATGTTTGATATAAGAAATTTATGAAAGGCAATATGAAAAGTTTTATTGATTTACTTATATGATAAAAAAAGGCCCTGCTGGCACGTAGCCCCTTCGAGTGCGGGGCCCAATTTCATCGATCAGATCTGCTTAAAACCGGCCCTGGGTACTATATGTTACACAGTTTGTGAAGAAAGCACTTACCGCCGGGACAATGGTGTCTTCGCCATTAGCGGAAAAGGACTTCCTGGAGTAATGCAAGACGGAGCCATAGTCGTACGGTTCCCCAAACCCTGTGGCCACGTCCTCGGGGTACGTCGCGAAGTTGTGCTCATGGCCTGTGGAGTCAAATGCCAGACATGCCTCGTGTTGAGTTGCGAAACGCTGAGACTTTGTTCAGTAAGAGATCATGTTCGAAAACCGTTCATTTGCTCAGCTCGGTGGATCCAACGAGGAAAATCGCAAGACCCAAAATAGAGGAATTATTACCAAGCATAACTTATATGATATGGACGGATCATTTGTCTATTAAAGATATGTCATTCTAGAACCAACCATTTCCTCATTCGTCTTTCAACCAACCACACATATCCACTCCACGAAACAAATGAAAACCGCCCACGAGACCCAAAACCCACGTAGGCCTACCGCTGCTGATGTTCTCCCACATGATGGTGACGTAATCATCGCGGTCGAAGCGGGACTGCTCGTGGTGGAAGCCCAGCGTGTGCAGCATCTCGTGCTCCACCGTCCCGATCCTCTTCAGGCAGTTCGGGCTCTCCAGATTCATGCTCTGGCGGCCGCCCTTCCGCCCTACGCTGCTGTGGCAGCCGGAGTCATCGCTGAAGGAAACGCGTGAATGAATCAAGTATGAATGAATTATTAGACAGATCAACAGCTTCTTAACGGCTCTTGGGAATATGGCACGATTGATTACGTGTCTAGTAATGGAGATTTTTAAAATTCTTATACTAAATTTAACAATTCATCGTTTCAAGTTTTATGATGACCAATGATCACATCTTCATTAATGAGTTTTACTAGATGGCCAGTATGGAAAGCACGGCACTTTTCAACGCGAACTCGGGTGTGCACGAAAATAATTGAAGTGTGCAGCATGAAACGGTTACCATGTGTGCGCACTTCAAGGGTGCACATCCTGAAATTATTCAGATAACAGAATACATGAAAGTCCTTTAAACTATTGGTAAATTCCTCATTCCAAATTGATGTTACATAATCATTTTGATCATTGACTGCCATAAATCACTCAGGTGTGCAACCAGGAACTCAAAAAACGGATGTGGATCTGACGTACTTTCCATACTGGCCAGATGGCATTCATGTTTGAAATATTAGATAATCGATAACCAAGCAATACCATTTTTGCGTCTGAAACTTTACGTCTTAAACATGACAAACAGTTTACAACATATTCTGTTGTTTCATGATTTACCTGGTGATCCTGACATAGTCGTCTTCATTGGTGCGTTCTTTGAACTTGATGCAGCCACTAGTTCGGTCGTAGAAGTAGTCCATGGCCGTCTGGATGGTGGTCAGGTCATCAGCCGCTGTAACAGGGTGTTTTCGTGAGCCTACATGATTTTATGCGGTAACGGTGCTTGACTTTGTAGCAGACATAGAAATGTAGTGTGTGAGGACGGATATATAGATAGGTAGATTGGTGGAAAAGAGGGAGAGAGTGAGACAGACACACAACGGACAGATAAATAATGAGTTAGACTAATCATTTCACTGCTAGATAGTCTAAGGTAAAGACTGCTTTTGCAAAACTCAGTAAACTGAACAGAAAAGAAAGAGATATCAACTGAGAAAATGACGAAGAGAGTGATAGAGAAGTAGATATGTAAGGAGATGGGAGAAAAAAAGGGGAGAGAGAGAGAGAGAGAGAGAGAGAGAGAGAGAGAGAGAGACAGAGAGGGACAGAGAGACAGAGATAGAGGCTAAGGCAAAACCAGAGCTAATAAACATACTGAAGTCTCCAGCAATCTCATAAATGACCGTAGCATCCGGCCAGCGGTACTTCTCATCCACCAGCCCGTTCTTAAATGGTGGCAGCGGTCCTTCCATGTCGCTGCCATTGAAAGGTCCGAGTTCGTCTGCGTTGACCGGAGAATCGGGCGTCCATCCTGCCAGGGGCGACCCGAGGGAGGCTGCCACCACCCCCGCGAGCACTGTCACGACTTGTAGACCTGAGGGTATTGCAATGCATCACATTCCTTGTCTTGATCCCCTGCCTTGTAAGGGAATACAGTAGTTTTATCATATTGCTGTAGTCCTGAGAGTATTATAAAGTTTAGTACGATTTACTGTCCCATATTGGTGTAGTATACACCATTGGTAACCCAATAAGATTTGTAATTTGTAAACTTAATTGATGTTAACCAGTTCATCGGCGACAAATCATTCATTGATATAAAAGAAGAAAAACAAATAACGAAAAAAGAACACACGAAGATAAACTCGAGAGAAATATAACCCCAGGGACTTTCTATAGCAACTGAAAATGGCCCCATTCTAAAATTCTGGCTACACCCCTGTACGCACTATATTTATTGTATCAGCCACTGCATTAGTATTTTTGGTAATACTACACCCTATAATGCATATCCCTTGTACTTTCAATAAGAGGAGTATTATCCTTTAATGTATAGGGACCACACCTAGAGAATTAAGACAAAAAAGGAACAGCAAACTAAAGACCTAAAAAATAAGGCACGTAGCTGCTCTTTTGCACCACTAACCTCTCATGTCCCGAGAACGACACTTACCGGCTGCGCTTCCCTCTAGTTCTCACTCGCTATATAAGCAGTCGCCAAAGCCCCTATCTGCGTTTGCGGGAAAATCAACAGGTGTTTATTTCGATTGTAAGGATCGTTAGGCGTAAATAAATTTGACGATGGCTGTTGTTCGTTTTAAGAGAAGCGGTGTGTAAAGAATTCTATGTGATAATAAACCGTAGCTAGTGTCACCATACATTGAATATGCATTGTATCAGTTAAGCTTTGATATGAATAGGAATGATTAGGCTTATGATAATGAATGAAGGTGTTCATAAAAATGATGTTGAGGGGAACAATACTGCTTTTAATACTATGGGTAATAAAGATACTGATTGTATTGCCATTATATACAGTGACAGTGATAATTATAATATTACTGTGGATGATGATAATTGTAAGTAGTAGTCACAACCACAGAAACAACAACACTAATAATGATAATAACAATAACAATAATAATGGTGATAAAGAAACTAATAATAGTAATAAAGATAATAGTAATAATGATAATAGTAATGATCATAATAATAATAATAATAATAATAATAATAATAATATTATTATAACCATAATATTAATGATCACGATATTGATAATGATAATGATAGAGATTACAGCAATAATAGTAATAATAACAAAGTAAAAGGAATAGTACCAATAATGATAATAATAATAGTAATAATAATGAATATGATAACAATGATGATAAGAGTGATAATAATCATAGCGATTATGATGATGGAAATATTATAATTAGAAATGACAATAATGATGATAATTATGATGTAAATGAAAATAATGATTAAATGATGATAATAATAATGGTAATAGTAATAATAAAAATGGTGATAAGGATAATAATGAAAGTAGTAATAATAATAATAGTTATGATAATGATAACAATAATGATAATGATAATAATAGCAATAATGATTTTCACTATAACAAATATGATAACAATATTGATGATAAAGATTATCAAAATTTTATAGTAATGGCGATGTAGATACCGAATAGTACAGTAATTATGGTAATAATGATAATAGTAGTAATGATCATAATGATGATGATAATGATGATATCTATGATACCAATGAAGATTATAAGTAGAAGGATCATTATAATGACAATGTCAGTAATAATGATAGGCATTATCATCATCGCTATTGTTTTAATCATCACGTTTAGGATCTCTAGTAATGATTATAATAATGAAATCAATGAGAATAATGAAAATGATAATGACA
>NC_091553.1:790241-802741 GCF_042767895.1 Penaeus vannamei
GTCATTGTGGAGCAAGTCAGGGCAATGGCTTTTGTCTGAAGAGGAACTTGTGAAGAGTTCGAAACGTTACGATTATTTTCATTTCTCATTGTGGCTATTTTCATTTTCATATATATATATATATATATATATATATATATATATATATATATATATATATATATAGGGATGCGCCCGTCCGCGCGCGCGCGCGTGTGTGTGTGTCTGTAACGGGGGAATATAGATGTGAGTGAATCAATAGATTTTGGTAGATATACACATATTAACATGTAGTCTAACAATTATTGATGTACGAGTGTTCGCGGGTGTATGGGTGTATCAAAGACCGTGTAAGTGAGCAAGCGTTTCTGTCCACACACCCCTGTCCTTTCAGCGCACCTTTAGAAAGAGGAGCGCACACCAGGGGAGAAGGCGAACACGACCCTGAAGATCTGGCAGATTATAACCATTGTCTCATTGTGTGGAGTCACCGTGACACAGCATCCTTCCCCAGTGCAGACGCGCCGCCTGAACCCGAAACAGCTTCACAGAGACGGCCTGAAATTCTGATTACCCAATTGCAATTTCGGTTCTGATTATTATATGGACGAATGAGATAGAGATGTGTGGGTTATTCTGCTAAGAAAAAAAACGGGAATTCGTGATTAATTTGTCAATCGATGACACTGTTTTTCGTGATTATTTTGAAATATAGAAGTAGGTGAGGGTTGGAATTTATTCAATTCTAGAGTTTATGTCCCTATTTTGGAGCAGAAAAACTATATATGATAAATGATAAATATTGCATAAATCTGTGACAAAAATTATACAATGGTGAGTAGCAAGGAATATAATACAGGACAAAGTTGATAAACAGACAATTTAAAGAAATGTGAATAATGGAACACTCAAATGGCAAGAGATAAGACATGTTTCGAATACAACGAAAAACTTCATTTAGATCTCTCGTACTATTAGGTGATTCACTCTTATTTATACCTTTTATTAAAAATGCCAATTAAACCAATAGATTTATAACGTTTTTTCTTAAAGCAGAAACCTTGAATCAATCTGCATTCACATCGGACATGAATCCAGATCACGCGAACGAATTACAAAAACGGGTTTGTTTGTAAATATACAAGCTGAAGGAGGCGGTACCACCGTGGTTTTTCTTTACATAAGCTTCAGTATTTTGGAGGTTAGTACAATCTTAGATGTATGAGTATTTATTGTAATTATCTAGAACTTGAATATTTATCAGGGGGTATGTACAATTTGTTGCGTTGCTTTTAAAACAGAAACCTGCTAGAAAATGTAAAGAAAGTTTCGTAACGACGTGTAGTGAGTAAATCCAAATCATATGTAATGCCTCTTTAGCTGTGAAGATTCAACGCAACATGGGAAATATTGGAATAAAAAGAGAGTCACATTTGCTTCAGTGATTTTTGGTTCTTGTTACCTCTCCTTCTTTCAGTTATATCAATAGGAAATTGCACTTTAGTTTAATTTCCACCACGTTATAATTTGTGGGCAATGGTAAACCTTCATTGGAACATTAAATAAGATCATACCTAAGATGATAGTGAGATAAAACTGACAAGTCTAGGTAAATCAGTCACTACTGCTGTGATACAAATTCATAATAACTAAGATGCTTTGTCCCCTAAATTCTCCTTCAGCCAAGGCTGCTACCCCTTCCATATCCTAGTGGATCTGCAGAATCTTCCCCTCATATGTTCTGACAGGATATACCCCAGGCAAATATACTGTAGTGATGCATAATCTCAGTATATAGAAGGGTTCACTTCCCGAAACTTTGTACTTGGGGAAGCTCATGCCTTTCCCCTTGCCTGGTCAACAATATTTTCATCTTATGTGTTGAGATCATTTTACGTAGTTCTAGGAGGACGAACTTTCATGTTGTTGTGTTCCTCAGTCATTGTTGAGGGGTATTCGGACTGCTACCTGGTTCATTTGATTTTCATTTCAAAGGTTACCACTACTGTTATGTCTCATTTTTGCATACTTTCATGAGTTGGAACATGTGCTTGATGGAACTGGAATTCATGAGATTTGAACCTGTCTGCTATCTTTGTAATCAGCTTGCAGTGGGAAATGTAATAAAGACATTCTTCTTAGATTTTTACGATCTGTTACATGGTTATGTCAGATTCTCGTTTCATTGTCAAGTGTCATTTCCAATTATAAGAAACCGGCTATTAAGATTGAGGTAGGATAAGACACTGCACTCACATCAGTTATTTGTATTGTCAATTAAGATTTATTAGTATTATCAATGTAAACTATTTATAGTATGAAAATATGTATTTGTTTCTTGAATTGCTCTTATGGTTGCACTAATGAATTTCCAGATATGTTGCTGAGATTGGGTATTAGTCGTTGGGCAGCATGTCGCCTTTCAACCAGTGCAGCAACAAGTACTGCACATGTTCCAAAAGTATGCATAGTCGGCAGTGGACCAGCAGGGTTCTATGCAGCACAACAAATTATAAAGGTTTGTATGCTGAAATTTATAACATATAATTATTATCTTTCTAATATTTACAGAGATCAAATTGAATTAATGTGTAGGTAAATATTTCTTTGTTATTTATCATGGTGATTTATTTTTCCTTTGATTATAATTCAGAACAACGTATTTACATTTTATAACATAAAATATGCTATGCTTTTTAGATTGTTTTTACATTTAAAATTTTCTATTATCAGAGTCATGAGGCAGCAGAAGTAGACATATATGAAAAATTGCCGGTTCCTTTTGGGTTAGTGCGATATGGTGTTGCCCCAGATCATCCGGAAGTGAAGAACTGCATTAACACATTTACCCAGACAGCAAGCAAAAACAGAGTAACATTTTTGGGCAATATAGATATTGGCTCCGATGTGACTTTTTCGCAACTTAGACAAGCTTATCATGCAATTATTTTGGTGAGTTATTTTCTTCCTTTATAAGAAGTACTATTAATTCTTTTCCTCTCATATAATTAAGATAGCAGTTATCTACTACTATTGTTTTGTATAGGAAATTACCTTTTTTTTTAATCGTACACAGGCCTATGGTAATGCAAAAGATAGAAAACTGGACATTCCCGGTGAAGAATTATCAGGGGTGCTATCAGCAAGGCAGTTTGTTGGATGGTACAATGGGCTTCCTGAAGATGCTGACTTGAAAGTAAATCTTGATGTAGAGTCTGTAGCTGTTGTTGGACAAGGAAATGTTGCCTTGGATGTTGCAAGAATACTTCTCACGCCAATGGATATGTTAAGGGTGAGTGAAGATATATTTCCAAGTTTATATATTGTGTGAGTAATTTTTTCAATCTTGTTTATTTGTGTTGTGTCATTATCTTTATTACAACAGTTTTGTAATCATCACTATAAAAGGTAAAATAATGAAAACACATTACAGTTCTGCTTTCTTTTCTAGAAAACTGACATTCCTGAAAATGTCTTGGCTTGCCTTGATAAAAGCCAAGTGAAATATGTAACCTTGATTGGTCGAAGAGGACCACAGAATGTTGCCTTTACCATCAAGGAACTGAGAGAAATGGTCAACTTGCCAGGTTGTCGACCTAACTTAATTGCAGGCGATTATCAGCATTTGAAAGATTTGATCCCAAGTATGTTGTATCATCATATTTGATATTTATCAATGAGTCATTGTATCAATGACTGCAGTAAAATTAAAAGACTTTGCCTTTATAAAGGTTGTATATGTACGCATTCCATTTTCTCACAAAGGAAAAGAAAATAGCTGAGAGTTTGAATGCCTTTTGTGATGAATATGATTTAACATTTTATTCTCTAATAACCTGCTATTCTAAATTAGGTTTGCCTCGCCCACGTAAAAGGTTGTTAGAATTACTAGCCAAAACAGCCTTAGACACCCCTGCCCCAGCCCTTGCTTCAGCATGGGCGTCGGCACAAAAGGAATGGAGGTTAAGGTTTCTGCTCAGCCCAGTCGAAGTTCTTGCAGGAGCTGATGGTCAGACTGTTTCTGGCTTGAAATTAGCACATAACAGGTTAGAATATCAGCTGTTTATATTTATATGTTATAGTTTATTTTTTGCAACAATAACTATTCACTATAAATGAATAATGATTTAGAACAGGCTTGATTATGGGGGTTTTGGAATCTTTATATTTTTTTCTTGCTCATTGTTCTACACTTAAAGATTTAGGATGTATCTAAATGTTCATTATGCATCTTGCCATGTGAAATTGTTCATTCTCATTTCTCCCTTTTTCCATATTTTTCACAATGACACACATGCTTTGATAGACTGGAAGGTGATGGGGATAACCAACGTGCCGTGCAGACAGAAGAAACTGAGAGTCTTGAATGCGGGCTCATCCTAAGAAGCATAGGCTACAAGGGTGTCCCCATTGACTCTAGTTTGCCCTTTGATCACCGCACAGGCACCATTGCCAATGATAATGGCAGAGTCAAAGGACACAATGGAGTTTATGTCAGCGGATGGATTGGCACTGGGCCAGTTGGTGTCATTCTGTCCACCATGACGAGTGGATTCACTAGTGGAAAGATGTTGGTGGCTGATATAAACTCAGGTCAAGTTGATGTCTCCAGTGCGAGAGGTGGTAAAGAGGAAGTACTGGACATTTTATCCAAGAAAGGTTTGTAGATCTCTCTCTCTTTATATCTGATGGGGTAGGTTGTTACGAAGTTATACTATAAGCGTTTGGTGATTGTGTTGGCAATGACTTTGATTTATATCAGTGGTATTTATATCTACTTTTGTGATATTTTGATTGGGATGAAAATACCTTTAATGATAGTGGTATCTAAAACATGTTTTATTATTATTGATTGTTGTATATTGAGTTGCATGTTAAGTTTCCTTTCTTATCCTTTTTGACCTTACTATTCAGAGCACAGTGATAATGTAGAGTAACTTGATGTTGGTGCACGATATTTTTGTCTTTTCTGCATATTTTGATCTTTTATAGATTATTGCATGATATGTTATTCAGTAATTAATGAATTGATGCATGCTGAATTCGTAATTAATGAATAATACATTGTTTTTATGTCCACAGATAAGAAGCCAGTTACCTTCTCCGACTGGAACAGACTAGACAAATTTGAGACTGAAATAGGGGCCAAACTTGGGAAGCCACGAGAGAAAGTTACCAATATTCAGAGGATGATTGACATCAGCCACGATTGATTGGTGCAAATTTTTAAATTTCTGCTGCAAATGTGTTCCAGTATAATATACATTGTAATTTATTGTATATACAGATCTAGCTGTTCTGTTTTGTATGTTCATATTGGAGAGCTTGTTAAGCTTGCATTATTAAAGTGTTTGGATCATTTACAGACTGATAATTACAGTATAGTATTGGGCTTAGGATGAGCCATTTGAATAAAAGGGAAAAATCATGTGAGAATACTGTATTTTGATGTGATATACATGAGAAGGGCATCTTGTTTGATTATTTGAAAATAAATTATGTAGATATACAAGTAATATTTGTATAGTATAAGTTATTGTTTGCTGTCTTGTTCATGTTTTGCTCAAAGGTTGAAAATAGTTATAATGTAAATATTATTAGTATATTTTTTATTATACTCAGGCCTTGAAATAAATATGAAAGAATATGGAAGTTGTTTTTCTTTTGTAACCAGTTTGTATAGAGTTCTGATTAGTTTCTTAAAAATTATGAATTATTCTGTAATATTGCTATTATAGGTAAGAGGATTAGTTGTTATATAATTTTTCTTAAATTTTCCAGTATTCCTGCTAATATGACTTGACTTTAAGATTGCTTGTATGTACAGTTCCTGCTGCTGTATTGTTTTCAGTCTGATGTCCTGATATTTTTTGTTTAAGACATTTTGTTCTCATATAAAACTCATTAAACCTCCTTTCACAACAATATTTTACCATAGTGCTGTATGACCTTTAATGTCTAGCCAATTTATTTGTTTAAACCATTAACCATTAACCCTTTCATTTTGCAGACATAAAAAAATGCATCCATAATAAATATAGATTTCTTAGAACAGTATTGATATTTTTTTTAGTGCATAGCAATAGTAAAACATTGGTTTCTCTCGTGTGAATAACACTATAGAAAAATCCGTGATTAAGAGAAGACCATTGTGTTGTTTTGTCATCACAGTAAGATCTTTCTGGCCTTCTTTCATATAATTGTTATAGATTTTATAGGTTCTAATACATTACTGTTATGGCGATTATCATTATCTATTGAATATATAATCCATTTTTATTTGATTCTAATTGATATTCAGTTTTTCTTTAACAGCAACCATGTATATACTGAATATAGACATGAAAGCATCAATCTCTCTTAGTTTTATCATCATCTTCACTAGCGTCAGTGTTGTATGCTGTACAAATTAGTTGCTCTTCTTCAATATATTTTTATTTCAGATATAATGTTTTCACTTACATGATAATTGATTTCTTTCCTGTAAAGTGTATGTATTAATTATTTTATTTTTATTCTTGTCATTTTATAATACATATTTAGTATTTATTGCCATTAGGTTCAGTGGCTTAAAACTAACAATATAAGTTGTTTTATGTACCAGCAATCAATGTTCTTTTCTGTGTAGCAATTCAATGTTTGCATATTGCTCTCTAAATCAAAAGTCCTCGTAAATAACCGTTTATTATTCATAACAGATTCCCAGTGATTCATCAGTCAGATTTAACTGATCATGTATGATTTAATCATGAATTATGATAATTAAATCATACTCATATTATGATTTTAGATTTGAAAGTGATTTCCAAAAAGTAACTGTTAATAACCAACTTGAAGCTGCCAGGGGTATTATGTAGGTACTGACCATAACCAATGTGAATTCAATTTATTATTATTATTTTTAACACAGATGGCTCCCCTGTTTCCCAAAACATTTCCAATATTTGTTTAAATCCAGATTAGAAAACATTTATCTTGTACTAAGCAATTTTTTTGCTTTTCTATTGTTCATGTACATTTAAAAAAATAAAACTATTGGGGTAAGTCTATCCCAAAATGAGAAAGGAGGAAATCAAGCAATTTTTAAAATTATATATTAATTCGTTCATTCTCAAACTCAATATATACTCTTCATAATTATATTATCTATTACTCTTGGAAGGTCACAGACTCACACACACACACACACACACACACGCACACACACACACACACACACACACACACACACACGCACACACACACACACACACACACACAATATATATATATATATATATATATATATATATATATATATATATATATATATATATATTTTATATATATATATATATATATATATATATATATATATATATATATATATATATATATATACATATATATTTACTCAGTTTCCCCGACGCCTGCACACTGGCCTATCTCCATTTCCAACTTCCTCTCTTGAGGCACGATCAAAGACGCGCTCGTCGACTGGCGGCTGAGAAGCAAAGCCTTTTCTTGGTCCTTCGTCTGGTTCACTCCAACTCCTCCCTTTGGTTCTTGCATCTGTAAGATTTTCTTCAGACCTTCAATGTCCTCACGTATTTTTTCCTCAAAAGTCTCCTTTCTCTCTTTCCTGTTGTTGTTTTTCTTGCGTAACCGACGTCGCCTCCGGATGTTTGCAGTGATGTTCGTCTTCAGTCTCGACAGCGCCCGGAACACGTCTTCTATGGCCTTTTTCACGCAGTGTTTCACGGCTCGGAGGCTTTCCAGAGCGAGGACGAGAAGGGAAGTCAAGTGCCCGAAGAGGAGGATGATGAAGGCGCCCTCGAGGTCGTGGAGATTCAGAGGACGACGATGTATTTTGCGTCTGTCGGTTTCCTCTTTGGAATATCCTTTGGCGACGCGGAAGGTTGTCAGGATGTCTCTCTGCCACTTGTCCAGGAGTCCCGTGTCCGCCATCATGTTCAAGTACCTGCGGAACCGACCGAAGTCTACAGATTTCATTGTGATAAATGTATTTTTTTTTAAGTTACGAATGGGAACGAATAACTTCCCAGCGCATGGAATGTATTTCATTTCAACTGCATCAGAAGTAAAGCAATTTAATCGAAAAGCGACAAATTAACCCATTGTGAAGTTATTGGTTCTCATTTTCATATTCCTTATAAAAGTCGAGTGTTAGTAGTGAAATACTTTAAAACAAATCTAAATGGTATGTAAATTTACGATTGCACATTTGATGAATGAATGTCTATAGAGAAAACAACCAATTCTGAAAGTATGTGCAGAAATAAGCAAAACGCAAAAGTCCAAGACGACAAAAAGGCAGAAACAAGACCCACAGAACTGCGTACTTATCGACCTGGTTCCTCCACACCGTCCCCTTCGGGAAAGCCCAGACACGGTAGGTCGGGAATATCTTCTCCTCGAGGATGTAGAGCTCATGGTCACCCCATCCCAGGACTTTGTATTCGAGGTAGCTCGTGCTGGCCAGAAATACTCCTTTGCCCTCCTTCAGCTTGGAAAAGAGCTCGGGGAAATCGTCGTAGAACACCAGCCGTTCCCGAAGCTCTTGGTAAACGGGGTCTTGAGAAGCTGTGAGCAGGACGGCCGCGAGGGAGTCCTGCTGCCTGGCGTAGATGCTGTTGGAGGGAGTGTAGAGTGAGTTACGGTTTCCTTGGTCTTTCAGATACTTCTGCCAGGGATAATGGCATTAAGACGGCTATTTATTAAACATATAACATTTGCCATTCGTGAAAAATATACCGAGAAAGTGACCCTACAGAATCTATCTTTTGTGGGGGAAAATATGAATCAAGACGTATGGTGGATTATAACTCCTGAAATGAGGCAATCTGAAATAAATGAATCGCGTGCCAACTAAATACCTTACAAACAAAGTAAATCAAGAGGAATAAAAAGAACAAGCTGAAATGCAGTCCCTTGAAAGAACAAAGATACAAATAACTGTGCTATTTTTCGAAGTACATTTCAAAAATATTTTGATAATGAAAAGAAAATAGTACATTAATATACTGAAATAGAGTAACAAGTTAAGAGTATATCTTGGGACAATACTCTTAATTTACAAAATACACAATAAGCAAATCTATAAATAAGTAAATGTTCAAAGAAACCCGAACAGCCACCGCATCACCAGACACAAAGACAAAGAAACCCGACAGCCTAAGAACAGAGTCTCCGTCTCAGTGCAGAAAGCGACCCCGATTCACACTCAACGGAAACCCCGACGCCGCCAGCTCCTCCAGGGTCTTCATCCTGGCGGGCTGCGCGGACACCGTCAGGAAGGCGATCAGGTTCCCCATGTAGGACGCGGTGATCACGAGGGCAGTCAGCCACCAGAAGCAGAGGAGGGTCCTACTGCCGGGGACGTCGGGGACCTGAGCCACAGACTGGTTGACGAGCGTGCGACTCAGCCACAGCAGGGTCGAGAGGACGTCTGCCTCTGCGGGAGAGGTGGAGGAGGGAGGGGGTCGTGAGTTTCCTTTGGGGTCGATTATTGGGCCGAGAAAAAGGGTCCTGCGGGAGTGGCGTCTCTATGATTTATTAATACATTTTTTCTTTACTTTTCATGTATTGCATTTTTCTTTTCAATTCTACTTTCATACTGATTTCTACGTTCTGTGTTTGTCTCTGTCTTTTTGTGTTTGTTTGTCTGCTTGTTAATCACTGACTGTCTGTCTCTCTCTCTCTCTCTCTCTCTCTCTCTCTCTCTCTCTCTCTCTCTCTCTCTCTCTCTCTCTATATATATATATATATATATATATATATATATATATATATATATATACATATATATATATATACACGTATATATACATACATATATATATATATATATATATATATATATATATATATATATATATATATAGAGAGAGAGAGAGAGAGAGAGAGAGAGAGAGAGAGAGAGATAGACAGATAGACACACACACACACACACACACACACACACACACACACACACACACACACACACACACATATATATATATATATATATATATATATATATATGTATAAATACATATATATGTGTGTATGTGTGTGTGTGTGTCTGTGTTTCTTCGTCCACAGTCTGCAACCAATCCATTCATATTGAGCCCATTGGACAACAAAAGCCTTCTCACTGTGCACGTAGACGGTGCTCCCGGTGTTCCTCGCGACGCCATGGAACACGAGGGCGAGGGCGACGAGGGCCACGCCCAGCGCCAGCCACACCCGCCCTCCGAAGGGGTAGGCGATCGTCTCCCAGCGCTTGGCGGTCACGGGCGTCTGCGGGAGAGAGAGCATAGCGTCGTGTGCTGAGCAGGTTCGTCTCTTAATCGAATTATGAATGGCGATCGGTCTGTTTATTTATCTCTTTCTGATATCCACCTTTTTATTGATCCATTTGTCTATCTTGCTATTTGTCTATTTGCCTCTCTATTTGTCAATCTATCTATTTGTCTGTCTATCTATTTGCCTGTCTATCTATTTGTCTATCTATCTACTTGTTTATCTGTCTATCTATTTGCCTGCCTATTTATTTGCCTATCTGTCGATCTTATGCTTGTCTACCGACCTATCTGTCTATATGCACATATACAGCGCAGTAGTGTTTTAACATAAACATTCTGCTTCTGATTGTCTGGCATTCCCCGCTGTCTCTGGCAATGCAAGGCGACGCAGGGGGTCTTCCACGCGCCCAGACGCCCTTCCCCAGTCCACCCACGCGCCCAAACGCCCTTCCCCAGCCCACCCACGCGCCCAGACGCCCTTCCCCAGCCAACCCACGCGCCCAAGCACCCTTCCCCAGCCCACCCTAGAGCACACGAGAGGCCACACCTTGAGTCCAATCCCGTAGGACGTTTGCAGGACGGGCAGCGAGACGTCCAGGGCGCGTGCGAGGTCCCAAGCCAGAGGGAGGCCGTTGATGATCAGGTCCCTCCTGTAGGCTGCCATCTTCCGCGCGACGCCGTCCCAGGACAAGCTGGTGATGCCCCTGGACGTCGCCGCCTCCAGGGAGAAGGTCAGGTTCAGGGCGCCGGCGAGTTCCTGGAGCATCATCACAGCCAGGCCCGTGATTGTTGTTTCTGGGGGCGGGGAGAGGGGGTCGGTGTGGGGTACTGGGTTGCATGGTTAGGCGTGACTTCGGTTGACCTTCAAGACAAGATTTAGCGTAAAAAAGACTCGAGAGGACGAGAGAATGAAGGTCTGACAACAACAGCAACAATACGAAGTTAAGAGGAAAATAAGTCTAAATAAAGCCGTCTTGGGTAGAGTACAGAAGCCCAACGCGCTTGGATCCTGGTTGATGACGTCCTTTATAAACGCCGATTGGCTACTGATTTCCCACGTGACACTCGAGTATCAACATTAACATTAACACTCACTCACTCTCTCTCTCTCTCTTTCACACATACTGTCCCTAACACACACACTCTCTCACTTTCTCTCTTTGTCTCTTCCTCTCTTCCCCCTCCCTCCTTTCGTCCATTATTCCCCTCTATTTCTCTCTCTCTTTCACACACAATCTCTTTTTTCCTCTCTATATCTATCTTTCTTTATTCTCTCTCTCTCTCATTCCCTTTCTCTTTCTCATTTTTCCTCTCACTCTCTCACTATCTCCCTCTCTCTCTCACTCTCTTTTTCTCTCTCTCCCTTCCCCCCTCCCCCTGCTCTCTCTCTCTGTTACTCATTCTCTTTATCTATCTATGTCTTTCTCTTTATTCATTTTTCTCACTCTTGCTTTTTCTCTCTCTTTCACTCATTTACTTTCTTTTCTTGCTCTCACTTATTTTTTCACCCACTCTCTCTCTCTCTATCCTTCCCTCCGGTCTCTCTCTCATCCCTCTCTCTTTCTCTTCCCTTTTCTATCTCTCTTTATATCTATTTATCCCTCTCTCTCTCTCTGGTTCTCTCTCTCTCTCTCTTGCTCAAGAAGTATTAAGGAGGTAGAAACTATCTCCTTTTTTCGTTGGTCATAAAAGAACGGATTTTTGTTCCAACTTAAGCATTATGTGCCATGAACGCATCTGTCAGTTATAATATAGCAACTGTTATTGTTATGAAACGCAATAACATGATTTTGCAGAACACTTTTCAAAAATCTGAATCTAAAAATTAAATATCAGTTTGGATATTTTCTTCTTGGTATCGGTATCACTTTATCAGTCGATGTATCGGCATCGCATTAGCCAATGTTCAAGTATCGAAGCATCGGTATCGCCTCAGACAAATCTGTGTATCGATGCCCATCACTATTGGCAATTTTTTTGTCGAATCTTCTATCGGGGTGACTGGCACGGTTGTATAATGTATGGTAATTAATCAAATGGATCTGACTTCTAAGTTTCTAAGTTTAGTGTCTTTTTCTTGAAACTTTTCAATCAATGTGCGATAATGCTCATAGAATTCACGACTGTCTTCGATGCGTAGTTCATTCAGGAGGTAACTGTAAACACTGAAGACTGAGACGATGGTTCTCTACGGGACATCGTGCAGCGGGACCAAGGCCTCCCGGTACTTGA
>NC_091553.1:810241-812741 GCF_042767895.1 Penaeus vannamei
CACGCACACACACACACACACACACACACACACACACACACACACACACACACATATAAATATATATATATATATATATATATATATATATATATACTTATGTATACTTATGTATATGTATATATATATGCACCAGGAACAACGAAGGGAAGGGCAAGAAAACACACGAATATGCCCTTCCCTTCGTTGTTCCTGTTGCAATCTGTTCAACATGAATTCCACATATATATGCACACGCACACATATGTATGTATATACATATATATACTGATATATGCATATACATATATATGTATATATATATGTATGTATACGCACACACATACAAATATATATATATATATATATATATATATATATATATATATATATATATATATATATATATATTTATATATATATATGTATATATATATATATATATATATATATATATATATATATATATATACATAGAGAGAGAGAGAGAGAGAGAAATGTCAATGTGTCACACTGCCTGATTAGCCACACTCACTACAGGCACTGAGGTTCATCTGGTAGCGCTGGCTTAGTCACAGGCACAGGACTTACCAGAATGTACAGGGTAAACAGTTTAAGGTTTTCAAGCGTTTTCTTCGGTCGGTCACTGCGTTGTTCGCTCGTTCCCTCGCCACGCCCAGTGTCCGATTCCATACACAGAATTAGTTCTTTTGTTTTCTCCGATTACACTTGCATAGCAATATATATATATATATATATATATATATATATATATATATATATATATATATGTGTGTGTGTGTGTGTGTGTGTGTGTGTGTGTGTGTGTGTGTGTACACACACACACACACACACACACACACACACACACACACACACACACACACACACACACACACACACACACACACACACACACACACACACACACTCATACTCGCACACGAGGTCTCATGTTACTGGGGATCGTCCACTGCGAGTTCTTGCCACAGGGCCAATCGCTCAGCCAACGTGTCTACAAAGAGACGCTGCAGCGTTTGCTTCGTTCAGTTCGCGAGACAATCCCCTGAGCATCCGACAGTTCCTGGCCGAGAAGAGCATTGCCTCCCTACTCCACCGACGTGGCTCTGTGTGATTTTTTTCCTCTTCCCCAAGCTCAGGGGGGTCATCAAGGGGACCCGTTTTGAAGACGTGGACAACAACAACAAAAAAAAGACGACGGAACTACGGAGGATCCCGAAAGAATCCTTCCAAGTGACATGTAAGTGTGGCAGAGAAGGATGAGAAAGGGCAATAGACTTCAGGGGGATTACTGTGAAGTTTGGGTTTGAAATAAATTTTGTGACATCAGTCCTGGAACTTTTCTGACATACCTTGTGTGTGCATATATATATATATGTATATATATATATATATATATATATATATATATATATATATATATATATATAGAGAGAGAGAGAGAGAGAGAGAGAGAGAGAGAGAAAGAGAGAGAGAGAGAGTATATGTAAAATATAATAGTCAACCCGTAAATAAGCCATTTTTATAATGAAAATCCCAAAAGTTTTCTGTAGTTTGAGGGTAGCCTACTCCATGCATTACATCAATGATTATTTTTTTTTTCTGTTATGACTGTCGTGCCTTTCCAAATAAATATTCATGTAAACCTGTTTCGACTTCCGCACCTTTTGCCACAGATTTTTTCCCCAATGACGTAAATTACCTCTCATTCACGGGATTTTACAGCTCATTAATTATATTAAGATAACAATGCTTATTTACTGCATTTATGTTTCACACAAAACGAAAGGCACAAATTTATCCAGTTTGGATTTGCCGGGAAAAAAGTGCTGTTGCACGTTCATAAGAAAACTAATATATTGACTAAGTTTGATGTGTCTGTTTAACCTGATGCTGCAGTCTGCGCATATTTAGAATACGCTTTCAAAAAACAACAAAACAATGTAAATGTATCTCTTGTTTTTATAATCACATATTTATTCGTTTGTTATCATATTATTCATTACTCATCATTCAGTATGTTGAAATTATGATAATTCTCTGGAGAAATTATTTGGGTTATACCTTATTCACATTTAATGAGTATAATTGTATGGAAAAGAAATAAAACAACGTTGGTTCATTTCGGGATATGATCCTGCTGTCCCTTGTGATCTTAAGACAATAGTGAGTCTCATTTTTGTTGCGAAACTAATCGAGCCACAATTGAGACACCTGGCAACCCTAGCCGTAGCCTCACTTTAGAAGTGGAAGTGTGAGAAGCACAGCCAATTTATGTTTAATATATTGACATTAAAAGCACTTAAAAAAATACACATGGATGCAGTAAAAAAGAAAGAAAACAAGATGTATGTCCTGGGCATTTCCGCACCCCAACCAACCCTGCCGTAAAAACGCTTATTGTGCTTCTGCATTTCGTCGATTTTCTGTTTTACAGTAAGTCTCAATTCTATTAAAACCTCCCCTATTTCATCTCTTTCATCCAAATTTATCGGACGTA
>NC_091553.1:817741-820241 GCF_042767895.1 Penaeus vannamei
GAAAGAGAGAGAGAGAGAGAGACGAGTATATCATCAAAAAAAAAAAAAAAAAAAATCAGAAAAGATTTCGAATTCCCGTGCGACTTATTCACCGTCATTGTGAAGGCTCGAGGTATATTTACTTTGATTTATTCTAACTCTAATAGATTTTGCCACTGGATATCCTGAAGCAGTGCCTTTGAAAGAAATTGACACCATTTCAGTCGCCGAGGCTTTGTTGTCAATATTTTCTAGAGCAGGTATTCGCCAAGAGATCTTATCAGATCGAGGTACTCAATTCACCTCTTAACTACTATAGTTTAAAAGGAGAAATTCCCAGTGATAGAACAGGATTTTCACCTTTTGAACTATTGTATGGAAGGTCTGCACGAGGTCCATTGAGTGTTCTCAGAGATTTATGGGAGGATAAAGGTGCAAGTAATGATGATAGAACAGCTTTTCAGTTTGTCATTGAGCTGAAAGATAGACTAACTGAATGTGCAAAATTAGCAGCAGAGAAGGCTGATGTGAGTGTAACAAGATATGAAACCTATTTTGATTTCAAGTCTCAGGATAGAAAATTTTCCCCAGGAGATGAAGTACTTGTACTCTTGCCTGATAATTCAAGTAAATTATGTACGTCTTGGAGTGGACCTTGTAAGGTTTTAGAACAAAGAAATCGGGTGAATTACTTAATTGATGAAAAGGGGAAGGCTAAGTTATATCATGCTAATATGTTGAAGCATTACATTGGAAGAGCAGGTGTTGTTCAAGCAGTTGATGATAATGTAGAGTGTGTGACAAATTTTTGTGAGCCAGATTATTTTAAAGTTGTTCAAATGTGTTTAGAAGATTCCTGTAAGGAGAGTAAGCCTATTTTTTCAGTTGGTAGAATTGAATGCAAAACTGGTGAAAAGGAGGTAGATGACTTGCTGCAACAAGGTATTATTCAACCTTCTACCTCTCTTCTGTTCATCAGCTGTAATGGTGAAAAAAATCTGATGATTCTTATAGAATGGCTATTGATTATCGTGCCCTTAACAATCTGACTTTTTAATGCAGAACCATCATGGACGATTGAAGAGGATGTTCATAAATTTTCTGGTGCAAATTTCCTTATCGAGTCAGGACTAACTAAAGCCTATTATCAAGTTCCTTTGTCAAAAAGAGCAAGGCCTTTTCCACCCCACAGAGGTTTATTGGAATTTGTTAGACTCCCGTTTGGTCTGGTCAGTGCCTGTTCTACTTGTTCTACTTAATGAGAATTGTTCTTGCTGATCTAAGCCATTTTACTTTTATAACATGTTTATATTCGGGTCCACATGGCAGGAACATGTAAGTGCCCTTAAGAGAGTTCTAGAAAGGTTACGTAGTCATGGACTCACAGCTAGACCTAAGTGTGAATTTGGGTTTCCATCAATTCAGTACCTAGGCTTTGTAGTGGATGGAAAACACTTAAAATCCCAGTGTGATAAGGTTGAAGCTCTTATGAGGATTCCAATACCTTCCTCTAAGAAGCTCCTCAGATCTTTCCTGGGTATGGTGTCATTTTATAGAATGGTTATTCCCAATGTAGTATATCTTACTGGTCCCATGTCTGATATGTTAAGAAAAGGAGTACGAGAGCCTTTAGCATGGAGTGAGGAAGTATCACTTAAATTTGAATAACTAAAGAAAGTTCTTGCTAGCGAACCTGTACTGAAAATTCCTGATATTAATCAAACTTTTGTACTGAGGACAGATGCTTCAAAGGTAGGAGTGGATGCTGTATTGTTGCAATATGTGGATAATGTTCCTCATCCTGTGGCCTACACCAGTCGAATGCTTCTGGACTGTGAGACAAGATATAGTACCATTGAGAAGGAATGTCTGGCCATTGTATTTGGTGTATTAAAGTTTGATTACTATTTGATGGGAAAGGAATAGTAATTTGTTTTAGAGGTGGACCATAAGCCACTTGTACATTTGAAGAATTTCAGAGGAACCAATAACCGAATTGTACGTTGGGCTTTACTATTACAACCCTACAAGTTTAGATTAGTACATGTTGTAGGTGTCGCTAATATTACAGCTGATCTCTTAAGCAGATCGTATTGAATTGTAAGTAGCTAACTTCAAATGCTCCTAACTGATTGTAAATATCCCTTGTCAAAATATCTAAGGTTAGATACTTGTTTTGGGGGAAGCTGTGTCAAGGCTCAAGGTATATTTGCTTTGATTTATTCAAGAACTTTGTATTTTTCGTTGTGCGAATACCAGTGATTCAGTTTTGGGTTCGGGTTCATGGAATCGAAGAGTCATTGCTTCGAATTCTTTCATTCCGTCTTCTGAACCCGCCGAACGAGATTTTATTTGTTTTGATATAACTTTCTGATCTTGTTCTTTTGTGGTTTTATTGTGTTCCCTTTTTGGTTTGTTTATATCCCTACGGTCCAAGTGAAGAGTTTAGAAACTATGTATTTTAGATGGGATGATTATCTGTGTATTATTTTTGTCCCTAGGCTTGACTCTATCACCAGCA
>NC_091553.1:827741-830241 GCF_042767895.1 Penaeus vannamei
TATATACATACATATATATGGATATGTATGTGTATGTGTGTCCCCCTCCCTCCCTCTCTCTCTACACATACACGTATATATATATATATATATATATATATATATATATATATATATATATATATATATATATATATATTTATATATATATATATATATATATATATATATATATATATATATATATGTATGTATGTATGTATATATATATATATATATATATATATATATATATATATATATATATATATGTATATATATATATATATAGGCGTTACTTCACGTCTTGCTTGCCTGTGACTGTATACTTTACTGTCACATGCATTACATAAGGCAAGAGAGATTGCCACCTACCTAGCTAGATACACGTGCACCCGCAGCGCTGCAACTGTGAGGGTGTAGTGAAAGCCTACCCTCAGCAGACCTTCCATGTCGTCAAGTAGAGCACAAATTTCGTGGTGGCGTCGACTTCGTAATCTCTTATAACTGATTCGGGTGAAAGATTATCATCAATTTCGCAATAAAATTGTCCATTCACTTTTTGGCATAGTTCTTGCCGGCAGAGAAGGCTATCTGGCCAGTTCGTGGGCGCCGCCATCAAAATAAACCCCATGTGCTTTTTTCCAAAAACGTCATCAGAATCTGACTTCATGACCTCCTTGAGTTGCTACTGATCTAACCTTTCCCATATATATATATATATATATATATATATATATATATATATATATATATATATATGTATGTTGTATGTAAGAAGAATTTAAAAAAAAACGACTTTTGCATCCAATGTATGTAGAAGTGTAAACCACCAATGACACGAGTATATTGAGAATTTTTGATTTACAAATTATTCAATTATTTTCTACTGAATTGCTATTCTGTTGCCAATATGTCGGAGATTTTTTTTTAGAATAGTTAAGAGTACACAATCCTTTCAGAATATATATATGTATATATATACACATATACATATGAAACACATTCTAACCCTCCTTTCTTATCCCTTCTCCCATTCCCTAACCCCATCTCTTTAACAAGTCAAAGAATGTTGCTGATACCTGCAGCTGCATCCTTCAAAGGCAGTCTCCCTTTCCTCCCGCAGAAGGCCCCGGAGTGTGGATCGGCGGCACCGACCAGGACAACGAGGGCGTGTGGAACTACCTCAACGGAGACGCCATCAAGGCCCACGACTGGTCCGGGAATCAGCCCGACAATTATGGCGGAGGAGAAGACTGCCTGGAGATCCGAAGTTACTTTGATCCTCCGGTTAACGATTACGTTTGTAGCCGGAGTCAGCGTTTCGTCTGTGAATTTCAGGTTTAAGGATTCACAAGAGAAGACTTTTGGCACAGCAGTTATCACCTTAGGCAGTGCATTAATTGTCTTGATTCATCTTACTCTGCTAAGATAAGCAAGTACGATACGCAATATTGTAATGACATTTTTCAGAGAAAGAAAGTGAAAAAATATTTTTATGCCGTGTTTTCGGATCGATGTAGGCCTACCTAGGGACAACTATTTAATCAAATACTGCAGTTCTGTTTATTCAGTTGAGTAGTTAAGTAATGTTTTGTTAATGGCCAATGGACGTATGGTTTTAATGATCTAAATGGAATATGCTTTGTTTTCTTATATAGATATTTTGAGCTTTGATCGTCGTCCTTTTTAAATTTTCGTTTAGTTCGTTTTGTGTCGCACTTTTGTTCCTTTTATGTTGCTCTGTTTCATTGAAGTTTTGCTTCATTCTCAAGTCTACTGCTTGTGTTTTATTAGCTATTTTCAGTTTTAGTTTTGTTCACTTCTATTTCACTTTTAATTCTTATGCCTGTTTTATTTCCTTTTTATGTTACTCTATTTCATTTAAGTTCTGCTTCATTCTTGTCTGCTGCTTGTGTATTATTAGTTTTATATTTATTCACTTCTTAATTCTTATGCCTGTTTTATTTAAAGTTTGGTTCTGTGTTTGAACTGCTTTAGATTTTACTTGTTTTATTAACTATATCTATCTTTAGTATTATACACTGAGGTCCTGTTTCACTTTTCAGGGCTTTGTTTTTCGTCTTTTGTCAGAGTTTTAGTCACTTTGCTTGTTTTGTTTTCCATTGAGAAATGTATGATTTGTACTCTCCCCATTAAAAGACATTCTGTGAACAAAACTTGTTAATAACCTTGCTTGCTTTCCTAAGTCACTACAGTAGGGTCACCCAGACCGAATGACTTTCAATTAGTGTTTTTTTTTTTATTTGTCTTTTTGAGCAGCGCCTTCCCTTACCAGGCGACTCAGTCCTCACCGAACCACAGTCATTAGCCTTCAGATTACTGAAATGACAACCCTTAATTGTAGGACAGGGAAGTGAGAAATCTATCACTGGCCAGTTTTGTTCCTTTAAGAACAAACGCCACGCGTCCACAACGGGAAATATCTTAAAGGACGCAGCTTCTAATTTTTCAGTCGTCACCTACGTTTTATTTTTTTTGCAGCATATCCTGACTCGGG
>NC_091553.1:842741-845241 GCF_042767895.1 Penaeus vannamei
TATTCTGTATATATTTATCTGGCGAACTGTTGTAACTCTTTCCAGAACAGGTTGGTGTGTTATCCTTCAGTTCTCTCAGTGTTGTTGTAGACCCTGGAAAAGTGAGTATGGTGCGCTGGAACACTCGGTATTATACAGTTTTATATATGACAGTGAAATAGAAAATGAATGGAAAGTGGGTTAACGTCACAAAAGGCATTTTCTTTCTAGCATTGTAGAGAAGTGATTAAAAACACCGGCGGTGAGGAAAGGAATAGCCACTCCTTGCTTAACTGTTCATGGTCTAACAGAAACATAAACAATGATTTATTTTCATTGCCGAGTCATAAGTACTATCTAAACATAAAATATCCTTGTACGAACTTTGACCTTCGTGTGTACGTCCTAGATCCAAGTACGGAACAGGTTAACTTTTCTGGCGAATTTGGAAATTATTATTATCATCAAAACAACTTGCCGCTTCGTTGACAGTGTTTACAAAACGTTCAAGAAATGAATGTTACTGAAATACAGGTAGAATGCTATACAAACTGAAAATATATTTACATTGCGGGTACAACACTTCAACACTTATGTACAAAAAAAAGATATACCTTCCATTATATAGGGCTGAAGATCTGTTACAGAAAAGTAGAGGGAACGACCATAAAAACGCAAATAAACCACCGCTGGAGATTTCAGATTTTCAAATAAATCACCACCGGCGATTTCAGATTTTCAAATAAATCACCACCGGAGATTTCAGATTTTCAAATAAATCACCACCGGAGATTTCAATAGACTGGAGATTTCAGATTTTCAAATAAATCACTACCGGAGATTTCAGATTTTCAAATAAATCACCACCGGAGATTTCAGATTTTCAAATAAATCACCACCGGAGATTTCAATAAACTGGAGATTTCAGATTTTCAAATAAATCACCACTGGAGATTTCAGATTTTCAAATAAATCACCACCGGAGATTTCAATAAACTGGAGATTTCAGATTTTCAAATAAATCACCACCGGATATTTCAGATTTTCAAATAAATCACCACCGGAGATCTCAATAAACTGGAGATTTCAGATTTTCAAATAAATCGCCACCGGAGATTTCAATAAACTGGAGATTTCAGCCAGTCAAACAGGACAAACACAGACCACTTCCTTTCAACAATCCTGAGTCACATCCGTTGCGCCGGCGGAGATGTCACACTTTTTATATGAAAACATTTTTTCTTCTTTTTGTCATGGTTGGCGGACATGTATATATATATAACTTGAAATGTACAGACTGACTTGTCGCTTCCGGTCATGGCTATCCTGATTTTTTCCTGTTTTACTATTATTATTATTATTATTATTATTATTATTATCATTATCATTATTTTCCTGTTTTATTATTATTATTATTTTCCTGTTTTACTATTATTATTATTATTATTATTATTATTATTATTATTATTATTATTATTATCATTATTATCATTATTTTCCTGTTTTATTATCATTATTTTCCTGTTTTATTATTATTATTTTCCTGTTTTACTATTATTATTACTATTATTATTATCATTATTTTCCTGTGTTATTATTATTATTATTATTATTTTCCTGTTTTACTTTTATTATTATTATTATTATTATTATCATTATTATTATCATTATTTTCCTGTTTTATTATCATTATTTTCCTGTTTTATTATCATTATTTTCCAGTTTTATTATTATTATTTTCCTGTTTTACTATTATTGTTATTATTATTATTATTATTATTATCATTATTTATCTGTATTATTATTATTATTATTTTCCTGTTTTATTATTATTATTATTATCATTATTTTCCTGTTTTATTATTATTATTATTTTCCTGTTTTACTATTATTATTATTATTATTATTATTATTATTATTATTATTATCATTATTTTCCTGTTTTATTATTATCATTAGTTTCCTGTTTTACTATTATTATTATTATTATTATTATTATTATTATTATTATTATTATTATCATTATTTTCCTGTTTTATTATTATTATTATTTTCCTGTTTTATTATTATTATTATTATGTTTTATTATTAGTTTTATTATTATAGTTTTCCATGTTGTTGCTATCATCATCATCGTCATTGTCATCGTCTTCATCGTCATCTCACTCATCCACTAGATCATGAGCATCATCATGAAGATAATTAAAATCATTTTTATAATTATTATCATCGTCGTTGTTATGAACATCAATATCAACATCAGTGTCATCATCATCATCATCATTGCATCACCATCACCATTTTTCATTAACGTTTTCATCGTCATCATCATCATCATAGTCATCATATTCATCATAATATCGTCATAGTCATCATCATCACCGTTATCCTTAACATTATCATCACCATTATCCTTAACATTATCATCATCATCACCATTATCCTTAACATTATCATCATCATCACCATTATCCTTAACATTATCATCATCATCACCATTATCCTTAACATTATCATCATC
>NC_091553.1:850241-855241 GCF_042767895.1 Penaeus vannamei
GCCTGCCCAAACCGTGAGATTTTTTCTTTCGTTTTTGAATGCATTTTTAGTTTTATTTTTCGAATGACCCTTTGCTTTTTCTTTTTTGAATGTCCTTTTTTCTTCCTATTTTGAATGCATTTTTTTTCTTTTTTCGAATGCCCTTCTTTCTTTTTTTAATGTCCTTTTTTCTTCCTATTTGAATGCATTTTTTTTCTTTTTTCGAATGCCCTTCTTTCTTTTTTTAATGTCCTTTTTTCTTCCTTTTTGAATGCATTTTTTTATTTTTTTTCGGATGCCCTTTTTCTTTCTTTTTTGAATGCATTTTTTCTTCCTTTTTGAATGCATTTTTTTATTTTTTTTCGGATGCCCTTTTTCTTTCTTTTTTGAATGTCCTTTTTTTCTTCCTTTTTGAATGCATTTTTTTTCTTTTTTTTCGAATGCCCTTTTTTTTTCTTTTTTTTAATGGCCTTTTTTCTTTCTTTTTGAATGCATTTTTTCTTCCTTTTTGAATGCGTTGTTTATTTCTTATTGCGAAACCGTGAGTTTTTTTCTTTCTTTTTAAATGGCTTTTTTCTTTCATTTTTGAATGCCCTTTTTCTTTCCTTTTAATGCTTTTTTTCTTTCTTATTTGAATGCATTTTTCTTTCATTTTTGAATGCTTTAATTATTTCTTATTGCGAAACCACATTTTTTTAATGCCTTGTTTATTTCTTAATACGATACCGTGATATTTTATGTTTAGTTCTTAAGTCCTTTTTACTGCAATGTTTATTTTACGAAACCATGGCAACGGTTTTCTTCTCCTTCTCCTTCTTTTATGCTACATTTATTTCTTTGCTACGAAACTGTGAGACCTTAATCTTCTTGAGATATTTCTATCGAGTCTTGGCTGATCTCTTATTACGAAATCGTGAGCACTTTTTATCGAATCTTATTTTATATTGCGATTTTTAAAGACGTGTAATGTATATTCTTACATGTTTTTCTTCATTTTTTTCTCTTTATCATATTTATTTTCTTTGCGTAGTCTTTTGGTTTTTAATCTAATATCTCTTTCGATTATAAGTAAAACAAATGCCATTCGCTGTTCTTCTGTTTTCCTTGATATGGCATCTTATAAGAACCAAATCTCATCCTCAGATTCGCTTTTGTTTCCTCAGAAGGGGATTCGATCATCCAACCGCATCTCGATCCCCTTCCACTCATCCGGGTCTTCCATTTATCCTCCCTCCTCGCTGACTCTCTCTCTCTCTCTCCCTCCTCGTTGCCTCTCTCTCCCTCCTCGCTGACTCTCTCTCTCTCTCTCCCTCCTCGCTGCCTCTCTCTCCCTCCTCGCTGACTCCCTCCCTCCTCGCTGACTCTCTCTCTCTCTCTCCCTCCTCGCTGCCTCTCTCTCCCTCCTCGCTGACTCTCTCCCTCCCTCCTCGCTGACTCTCTCTCCCTCCTCGCTGACTCTCTCCTTCCCTCCTCGCTGACTCTCTCTCCCTCCTCGCTGACTCTCCCTCCCTCCTCGCTGCCTCTCCCTCCCTCCTCGCTGTCTCTCCCTCCCTCCTTGCTGACTCTCTCCCTCTCTCTCTCCCTCCTCGCTGCCTCTCTTTCCCTCCTCGCTGACTCTCTCCCTCTCCCTCCTCCAGGACTCACGTGCGTCTGGGGAATCCTCACTCGGCGAGGACCAACGACCCGTCCCTGCCCCTGGAACTGGCCATAGCGGACTTCGTGGACGCGGGATACGACCTCAAGAACCTGGGGAACGACATCGGGCTCGTCACTCTGGAACGCGACGCGCCCTTGAACGGTGGGGTGGGGTGGGGTGGGGTGGGGGGGGGGGGGGTGCCGCTCACGCACTCACGCAGAGATGGCTATATAGCTGTCTATCTATTTGGATGTATATGTGTGTGTGTGTACAGTGTATGTTTGTATGCATACATGTGTACACACACATATACATATATATATATACATATATATATACATATATATATATATATATATATATATATATATATATATACATATATATGTATGTATATATGTATATATATATATATATATATATATATATATATATATATATATGTATATATATGTATGTATATATATGTATGTATATATATGTATGTATATATATGTATGTATATATGTATGTATATATATATATATATATATATATATATATATATATATATATATGTATATATATATGTATGTATACATATGTATGTATACATATGTATATATATATATTATATATATATACATATATACATATATATATATATATATATATATATATATATATATATATATAATATATATATATATGTATATATATACATATACATATATATATATATATATATATATATATATATATATATATATATATATGTGTGTGTGTGTGTGTGTGTGTGTGTGTGTGTGTGTGTGTGTATGTGTGTGTGGGTGTGCATGTGGGTGTGGGTGTGTATAAGGATAAGCATAGGCCTACATACAGTGCACAGATACATCGCATCTAAATCGCCTCTTTAGTGACCCTCTATTCTCCAATTTGTCTCTCCCTCCCTCTTTCCCTCTCCCCCCCTCTCCCTCATTCACTTCCTGTCCCTCTCATAGACAAGATTTCAATTAAACCAATGAAGTATTTACCGAAACGTATGAATCGCATCTCCCGCTGTGCATTTATTCATCATTACCTTCCTATTCACTTCAGTCGAAGGGAACTCTCCTTACCTTTTCCTCCTCTTCCCATACACATATATCCTCTTCAAGATTCAAGGACAGATGCCGTCTGAACATCAACCATCAGTTCTGAAGCCTCACTGATCTCTTCAACCGCTTTAGGACACAAATCATCTTCGAAATAGGCTCCCTCATAATGTTAACCAATCTTTCCGTAATCTCACTGATCATTTTTGGGCAGTCATAATTTTTGGGCACAATCATAAATTTTTGGGGAACAATTCCTTTTCAGAATAGACGCTCTCACGATATTAACCAGTCTATCTGCAGCTTTTATGATCTTTAAACCATTTTCGGGCACAAATCCCCCATTAACCAATCTATCTCCAGCTTTTCTGATCTTTTAAACCATTTTTTGGGCACAAATCGCCCCATTAACCGATATATCTGCAGCTTTTCTGATCTTTTAAACCATCTTTGGGCACAAATCGCCCCATTAACCGATACATCTGCAGCTTTTCTGATCTTTTAAACCATTTTCGGGCACAAATCGCCCCATTAACCGATATATCTGCAATCTCACTGACTTCTAAAACGACTCTCATTCCGGCAGACCTGATACGGCCCGTGTGTCTGCCGTACAGATTCATGTACGATGGGTTCCGGTACCAGGAGGTGGACGTCACGGGCTGGAGTCAGTCGGCCACATCGCTTCGAGGTGAGTGGGAGGGTGGGAGGACGCTCACGAAAACAAGTGGATGTTTATGATTTATTTTTATTCGTTTTTTACTGTTTATTTGTATGTTGTTTTGTGTTTATTTCTTTTCTTTGTGAATTTGGGTATTCTTTGGGATGGAGACTGATATACAGAGTATGAGATTTCACATTCCTTAGTGATACAAAATACATTATGTCACCGGCGTTTACCTAATGCACAGACACTGAAATACACTACACTATCACCCAGTACCACCATAATTAAGGATAATACACAGACACTTCAACTTCCATCCAATACTTCCATTAACTTACCCAAACATACCCAAAACACTTCCCATCCAGACTCACCATAACTCGCCCAAACATACCCAAAACACTTCCTAACCAGAGTCACCATAACCCACCCAAACATACCCAAAACACTTCCCATCCAAAGTCATCACTCACTGACTCAAAAGTACCAAAACTACTTCCCATCCAGAGTCACCATAACTCGCCCAAACATATCCAAACCACTTCCCATCCAGAGTCACCATAACCCACCCAAACATACCCAAAACACTTCCCATCCAGAGCCACCATAACTCGCCCAAACACACACCTTAACACCCAAAGTCGCCATGCCTGAAACGCTCTAGTTCCAGGCGCCGCCGAGCCAGCGCAGCTCGTGCTCTCCCGCGCGGCCGTGGTTGGCCTCGGCGTCTGCGAGAACACGTTCCAGAAGGAGGTGGAGAGCCTGGCGCTCAACAACCAGCAGATGTGCGCGGTGGTGGCGGAGGATCAGCCGTGTCTGGTAGGTGGAAGGGGGGTGAGGGAGGGAGGTGAGGTAGAGGGGTGGAGGTAAGGGAGAAGGGAGAGAGGGATGGAGAAGAGGGAGGGTGAGGGAGGGAAATGAGGTAGAGGGATGGAGGTAAGGGAGGGGAGGCGAGGTAGAAGGGGGAGAAGGAGGGTGAGGGAGGGAGAGGAGGTAGAGGGAGGGAGTTAAGGGGGGCGAGGGAGAAGGGGGAGAGGGAGGGAGGTAAGGGAGGAGAGGCGAGGGAGAAGGGGGAGAGGGAGGTGAGGTTGAGGGATGGAGGTAAGAGAGAATGGGGAGAGGGAGGGAGATGAGGTTGATGGATAAAGGTAAGGGAGAAGGAGAAGGGAGATGAAGGAGGAAGAGTAGGTAGAGGGATGGAGGTAAGGGGGGATGAGGGAGAAGAGGGTGAGTGATGGAGAAGAGGGAGGGTGAAGGAGGCAGAGGAACTAGAGCTAAAGATTGTATACCGAATTATTTCATACAAAACTCTTACAAAAAACATTATATAAATAAATAAATAGATATGATAATATAAATAATATAAAAAAGCATTATATAGATAGATATGATAATATAAATAATATAAAAAAAACATTATATAGATAGATAAATAGATAGATATGATAATATAAATAATATAATAGTAAAGAGTAGAGGAAATAACATGTGGCTCCGTATCCCCAGAACGACAACGGCGCCCCCGTGACCTTCCTGGATGACGTCACGACCAACAGGCACTTCCTGGTGGGGTTGACGTCGTTCGGGTACGGGTGCGAGAAGCCCTTCCTTCCGGGCGTGTACGTGCGGGTGGGCGCCTTCCTCG